>NC_133538.1:108858093-108860593 GCF_048544455.1 Silene latifolia
ATTAAGCGAGTTCTTGAGTATGTTGTGAAAAGTCAGGGGTCATATTGCATCTCCTGTGGTGCAATACTTTAGGAAAGGCTGGTTTAGCTTTAGATTTGCTAATGAGGAGGACATGAAAAATGTTCTAAAAGAGGGTCCTTGGAAAATGGGCTCCTATTCTTTAATTCTGAAGCAATGGCATCCAAGCTTCTCTTTTGAGATGGAGAAGGTTTCAAAGTGGTTCCCATTTGGGTTCTGTTTCCCGTGTCTAGACCCTTACCTATGGTCAAGTGCTGTGTTAAGCAAGATGTCAAGTAAAATAGGTAGACCTATGTTTGCTGATATCCCAACCACCAACAAAGACAAATTGTCCTTTGCTAGGGTTATGATAGAGGTGGACATATCTTCTGACCCTCCCCTTGAAATCTCTCTTAACACTCCCTTTGGTCCTTACACTCAGAGGGTGGAGTATGAGTGGATTCCTCACTATTGTGCTAGTTGTGGGAAAATGGGTCATCTCAAGCAGACATGTAAAAAGAACAAGCCTGCTGTCATTGCTACTCAGAAGAAAGTAGGGGCTAAATACATTAAGAAGACTACTCCTTGTGTGCTAGGTGATACCTCGGTTCGGATGGGGTTATTTCGTTTTCGAGCCTCCGAGCGAGTTCTGGTTCTCATGCTCAAGTGCGATTCAGGATCTAACTCCTTGAATGCTGAAATGCATCAAGAATGCACCAAGATGGACCAATTGGTTCAACCTCAAATAGCCTTGAAGAGAGGTTGTTCCATTGAGTCACCTGTGATAACTGTTATACAAAATTCTTTTGATCCCTTAACCTTAGAAGAGGGTGAGATAGTGTCGGATATAGTCACTACTAAGAGTATGGTTGACCATGAAGTAGCTACTCCTTGTGTGCTAGGTGGTACCTCAGCACCAGCTGTGGAGGGTCCTGACTTTGTGCCACCAGATGGGGAACAATCCTGTCATTTGGTTCATAAGTTGGACTCCCAGTTGCTGTCTGCTGAAAAGCATCAAGAATGCACCAAGAGGGACCAGTTCAGCCAGTCTCAAATAGCCATGAAGAGAGACTGCTCAACTGAGTCAGAGCATACCATCACTATCCTTACTGCAAATGCATTTGCTTTACTGGATGATCCTAATGATATGGAATCAGTGTTGCAGCATCCTATTCTAGGGGCCCCCCCCCCCCCCCGATCCCCCTCTCCAATGATTCTTGCCACTTGGAATATCAGAGGCTTTAATAAGCCAATAAAGCATAGTGAGGTTAATCTCTTTCTTAAAGAAAATAATGTGGATGTTCTGGGTCTCCTTGAGACTAGGGTAAAGAGTACTAAAGCTATAATTTTTTTCTGAGATCTAAATTTAAGAGGTATGATGCTTTCTGTAATTACAATAAGCACTATAATGGGAGAATTTGGGTATTATGGAACCCAGCTACTACTAAGGTGGACATTTTGCAAGAAGAAGCCCAGGTTATTCACTTTAAAATTAGACACTACCTTCTTGTGGCAAGGAATTCTACCCGTCTGTGGTCTATGGTAGTAACGATGCCACTAGGAGGCATGATTTATGGGACTCTCTCAACCAGTTCTCTACAAGTGTTACTCGGTGGGCAGCTATGGGGATTTCAATGTGGTAAGACACTCTCATGAGAAAATTAGTGCCACCCCTCCTATTCTGAGTGAGTTAATGGATTTCAATTCCTGTCTTCTTAATTGTGGACTTGATGATATGAGTGGCACTGGAAATGACTTCACTTGGTTCAATAGGCAGGAAGTATTTACTAGGGTTTACTCCAAACTTGACAGGATTTTAGTCAATAATACCTGGTTGCAGACTTTTTCTCAAACTACTGCTCATTTTCTTGACCCTGGTATTTTTGATCATTGCCCTGGCCTGCTTACTTTTCATGACAATGACAGACCTAGGAAGCATTTTAAATTCCTTAATCTTTGGATCGAACACCCTCAATTCCTTCAGTTGGTGGTTGAAGCTTGGACTCATAGTCCCAATGGTAACTCTATGTTTCGTCTAATGAGCAAGCTCAAAGTCATAAAAAGGTGCTAAGGCACTTGCATTCTGAACACTATGCTAATATTGGGTAGAAGATTAAAACAAAAAAAGAAGAGCTCTCCCAGTGTTTTAGAAAGCTCGGGCGGGACCCTATTAATGATCTTCTCATCAATCAGGAAAAGGAACTCTCTAAAGAGCTCTGGGCACTTAAAGATACTTGAGCTACGGATGCTCTCTCGAGAGCTAAGGTGCATAGCATTAAATATAATGATACCAACTCTAAATTTTTCTTCAATAAAATAAAGGAAAGGAGCAAAGAAGAAAATGATAGGTGACATTAAAGGTCACAATGGTACTCATCACACTGGTTGGTTTGCGGGAGGTAGGGGAAGCTTTTGTTGACTATTATAAAGAGTCATTGGGCAATCCGTCCGGTAGCTCCTATTGATCCTGGTGTGCTTTCCAATGGACCCTGTGTTAGCAATG
>NC_133538.1:110765593-110908093 GCF_048544455.1 Silene latifolia
TATATATATATATATATATATATATATATATATATATATATATATATATATATATATATATATATATATATATATATATACATATATAGCGAGTGGAGTTCTTATGAGTTCTCCATATTTTTTTACTCCCCAAAGTCCTATCTTGAACCACTATATCTTCCAATATGGATGGTTGAGATTGAAGACAATAAACTAATTAATCCCACATTCTCTCTCTAGCTTTAATTATACATTCACTAATTCATTCTCATACACACTTAACATTATCTTTTGTCTTCTTATGCTTCAAAGTTTATACAAATTTTATAACATTTTTATGTTAGAAATCTATATCTCATAATACTCAACATATTCTTATATGTTCCATTTAATTTAGTCATAAAATTAATTAGATCTTATGCATGCAAACATAAGTAAATATAGTGAAGAAATCATCAATCTTACATTGAAAATTTCGGATTATTGGGCACAAGTGAGTTCTCCTACTCACTTGTTCTTGAGCTCTCCTAATATGGATGAACAAAGGATTCAAGTATAGAATCCCTCCCAAGGAATAATACCCAAGATAACCTCTTAATAAATTTAATATTATTGATACTAGAACAATATTAATTTTGAATAAAATTGACCCAAAATATTGTTTTTGGTCTCTTAATTTTCGGTTTAAGAGAAGGGAGAAGAAGAAGTAATTTATCTCTCTAAAACTCTATATTTTAGATGATGTTAGAATGAATGAATTAATTAATTCTTCTCAAGAGTAGTGTATGTACCAAAAGACAAACCCTTGGCTTGTGTAGGTTGGAAAAACCGGGTAGGGGAGGGAGAAAAGACCAATGCATGAGCCTATATTCTTCCCAAGAAAAGACTAGGCTTGCATGGCTAGGAGACTAGGTTTAATTATTTTGTTTCCACTCAAATAATTTAACATAATTTAAACACCATACTCCCTCCTAATTTCGGTCCAAATGGGATAAAATGGATTCCATTTTATCTTTGTCAATTTGTCAATTTGTCACATGTTATAAGACATGTAAAATTGTCATGTATTTTTAACATATTAAAAATCAACGTATTAATAAAATACGTCATGTACAAAATCGACTTAGTAATTCACAATTACTTGTACCAAAACACTTTACCAATTATAAACTACAACATCTTGTATTTATAATAAATTATTCATTCAGTTCAATTGTTTCCGTAAACAATAATTTTATCTAAGTAATAAAACAATTCGATCACTTAGACCGTATCTTATTTAATCAAATTATAATGAGATGCGTAAATATTACTTCCAAAATAGTCCGTCAATTTTAAGTAATTTAATTAACCCGTATCGTCATACGATCAATTAAATAATCAATTAAGAGTGTTACCCTTTAGGTATGACCTAAGGGGATCAACTGATTACCACCGTCGCACGACAGTAATGTCAAACTCTAGTCAGCCAATCATTACCGATATGTGTGGACCAGTTGACAGTAAAAATTACTTCCCACATGTATTCTTAAAATGAAACTTAAACATGTGATCATCAAGATCGACAATTGTGATCGCATTATTGTCGGAGGACACATATTCCAACAATCTCCTACTTGTCCTCGACAAGTGTGCGTCACCAATTCTCTTATCCTATTACTATCTCCCACCCAATGCAAGGTGTCTTTCAGGTCGTACTTGCAAGTGATCATATCAAGAGTGGTTTCCTCGATCTGGAGAATAACTGATAGACCGGAATTTACCCACCATGGATACCTTCCGAGCGTGGCCACGCATTTCCAGTTCATTACTCCTCGAGTGGCCCTGAGATATTGTTATAACCCTGACAAGGGGTGGACAATTCCTATTGCACTTGTTCCATTCGAGTAGCCACAGCCATCATAACCCAAAATATGCCCATTTGACGCCATTTACGAAGGTCGTAGTAACACAAATCAAAGTTAATCTGAAACTGTGCCATCTTAGGCGAATAGTCTTTAGTCAAAAGAATCGACTCATTTGAATACTATAGTAGCTCTCGCCACGACCAGGCTATATAAATTTGCCAGAACTCTATAAGCGGTCATAAGGCCCGACAGAGTATTCATAACAGTCTGCCTATGTGATCGACTAGTCATTCTCATATGACTCCATGGCATTTGAACTTGCCATCAATCGCATCACACTCTAGTCACTACGAGACGTCACCTTATACAAGTGACTATGGGCGAATACTATGTTAATCCGTTTTCACTTTAACGGGGTTCAATTTTGTCACTACAACCCGTTTGGATATCACAATGTATAAGAAAAGATAAAAGACAAATGTGATTATGAACATGAACAAAAACAACACTTTTATTTCATTTCAAAATCTAACATAAACTAGGTACACGTTTAAGTTCCATGGACGCAACATGTCCATCATGCTTGGCCTGCGATAAAGGCTTGGTGAACGGATCGGCTATGTTGTCATCCGTCCCAACCTTACATATCGCAATTTCCTTCCTTTCAATGAAATCTCTAATTACATGATATTTTCTAAGTACATGTCTAGATATATTACTATATTTAGGCTCTTTAACTTGGAAGATCGTCCCACTATTATCACAATAGAGAGTGATGGGATCATTGGCGGTAGGTACTACTCTTAGACCTTCCATGAATTACCTGATCCACACAGCTTCCTTGGCAGCTTCTGATGCTACAATGTACTCAGCCTCCGTTGTTGAATCCGCAGTCACAGCTTCCTTGAAGCTTCTCCAGCTAACGGCACCACCATTGATCATGAAAATGAAACCAGCTTGTGATTTCATGTCATCTCTATCCGTTTAGAAACTTGAGTCCGTGTAACCATTAACACGGAGCTCGATGTCTCCTCCAAACACTAAGATAGAATCCTTAGTTCTTCTCAAGTACTTAAGGATGTTCTTGACAGCTATCCAGTGACTCTCACCTGGATTTCCTTGATATCTACTCGTCATGGTCAAGGCATACGAGACATCAAGACGTGTGCGTATCATGGCGTACATGATTGATCCAACAACGGAAGCATAAGGGATCATCTTCATGCGTTCAACATCATGGGTTTCGGAGGGAGACTGAGACTTGCTCAATATAGTCCCAGTTACCATAGGTACCAATCCCCTTTTAGATTTGTCCATGCTGAACCGTCGAAGAATCTTATCAACATAAGACTCTTGACTTAGTGCCAATATCCTCTTGGATCTATCTCTATGGATCCGGATACCTAATATGCGTTGTGCCTCTCCTAAATCATTCATTTGGAAGTGGTTACCTAACCACTTCTTAACAGAAGATAACATCGGAATATCATTTCCAATGAGTAGTATGTCATCGACATACAAGATTAGGAACACAACATTGCTCCCACTAAATTTCATGTATAAACATGGTTCCTCAACACTTCGAGTGAAATCATTCTCTTTTATAACATGATCGAATCGATGATTCCAACTTCTAGATGCTTGCTTAAGACCATAAATGGATCTCTTAAGTTTGCACACTTTGTTAGGATTCTTAGAATCAACAAAACCTTCGGGTTGTATCATGTACACTTCCTCTTCTAAATGCCCATTTAGAAAAGCGGTTTTGACATCCATTTGCTATATTTCATAATCATGAAATGTGGCAATCGCTAACAAAATCCGTATGGATCTCAGCATGGCTACGGGGGCGTAGGTCTCATCATAATGGAGACCTTGGACTTGGGTAAATCCTTCTGCCACTAGCCTAGCTTTGTAGACATCATCATGTCCTTCTATGCCATTCTTGACTTTGAAAATCCATTTGCATTGAAGAGGTCTTACCCCTTTAGGCAAATCTACCAAGTTCCAAACTTGGTTTTCAAGCATAGAATCCATTTCGGAGTTCATGGCTTCAAGGCATAAGGAGGAATTAGGACTAGAGATTGCGGCCTTGTAGGTGACGGGCTCGTCACTTTCTAAAAGCAACACATCGAGTGTTCCATCTTCTTCAATAAGTCCCACATATCGATCGGGATGGCGAATAACTCGGCCCGTTCTTCTAAGAGGAGGAGGGACAACCGCGCTAGATAACGAAGGAACATCTTCTTGCGTCTCTACTTCGGTTTGTGGCTCTTGAACTTCATCAGGTTCAAAATTTCTCCCACTCTGTCTCTTAGAAATAAATTCTCTTTCTAAGAAGACAGCCTTGCAAGACACAAACACTTTGTTTTCTTGAGGTTTGTAGAAGTAGTAACCTCGAGAGGTCAAGGGGTAACCTACAAAGATGCTTTTTTCGGATCTTGGGGCAAGCTTGTTGTCGGTTTTTGCCTTGACGTAAGCATCACATCCCTAAATTTTCATGTAGGATATATTAGGAACTCTTCCTGTCCACATCTCATATGTAGTCTTTTCGGTTGACTTCGTGGGACTATTATTCAAAGATCTAATTGCGGTTTGAATCGCAAATCCCCAAAACGAGTTTGGTAGCTCGGTTTGACTCATCATTGATCGAACCATATCAAGTAGGGTTCGATTTCTCCTTTCGGCAACACCATTGAGTTGTGGTGTTCCGGGTGGAGAAAGTTGTGAAATAATACCACAACCTTTCAAGTGTGAATCGAATTCAAGGCTAAGATATTCTCCACCACGATCGGATCGTAGTGCCTTTATTCTTTTGTTCAATTGGTTCTCTACTTCGTTTTGAAACTCCTTGAATTTCTCAAAAGCTTCACTTTTATGTTTCATTAAATAGATATACTCATATTTACTCAAGTCATCGGTGAAGGTTATGAAGTAGTCATAATTTCCTCGAGCGGTGATACTCATTGGTCCACATACATCGGTATGTATGAGTCCCAATAGTTCACTTGCTCGAGTTCCTTTACCGCTAAAAGGATTACGAGTCATTTTGCCAAGAAGGCAATATTCGCATATTCCATATGATTGATAATCAAATTGTGTAATCACATTACTTGAAATTATTCTTTTGATGCGATTCTCGTTTATGTGACCTAATCGACAATGCCAAATGAACGATTCATTTGGGTCAATTGATTTGAGTTTCTTTGATTGAATGTTATAGATATCATTAGTCGGATTTGAGGTTTCTAAAATGTAAATGCCATTAATGGAAGAAGCTTGGCCTATAACCAAGTCGTTCCTTGAAATAGTACAACGATTGTTCTTAATGACAAAACAAAATCCGTCCATGTCTAACATAGCGATAGAAATTATGTTTTTAGATAGTGTAGGCACATAAAAACAATTATGTAAATACAACTCAAATCCATTAGGCAAAGCTAATACATAAGTTCCTTTGGATTCGGCCGCTACTAGAGCTCCATTTCCAAGGCGTACATCCACATCTTATTTGCTAAGCCTCTTCACGTCTCTTAAACCCTGTAAATGATTACAAAGGTGAGAACCACAACAGGTATCCAGTACCCATGTCGTAGTGGAAGTATAATTTATATCAATAACATAAATTTCCTTAGGAATTTTACCTTTTGGAACGATGGTTCCTTCCCTTATATTTCGCAAATATACGGGACAATTCCTAAGCCAATGTCCCATGTCATAGCAATAATGGCACTCATCTTCAACTTGCTTGAAGTTTTTCCTTTTCTTTCCCTTCTTCTTGAACTTTTTGCCCTTTGAAGCAAGAACTTGATTGCTTGAGCTCCCACTAGTTTTGGCATCTTTATCTTCCAAAGACAAAGATCCTATAGATTTTATGAGGCGGTCTTCCAGAGACCGGCTCACAAGAGATCTTGTAAGAGGTTTAGAAGAAGTGATGTAGTTTAGGTTTCCATCCGAACCAATCCCAAAATGAAGTTCTCTAGTAGTGTCGAAATAATTGTTGAAGCAAACGTCGTCAAAAACATTGTGGCAAGACTCAATAGTTATCGGTGTAGTAGCGTTTGATGGATTCATTGTAATGAACTACAAGTATGGAGGAAAAGGAAATATTAACACTTGTCTTTTTAATATCATACTTGTAAATAAATTGACAAGATATGAGCATTTATATAGTGACCTCTACCCAACTATTATAAATGATTCCAAAATCCAAATTCATATTAACTTGGGTACGGTGTGGCCGATTCATCCCTTATCAATATAACTCGGTGGATTAACGCTTTAATCGATTCTACTTTTAGAACTCTTGGTCGATAAAATTACATTAACATTTATCTTTAGCCCAAAACACATCCGACAAGGGCACGGTGTGGCCGATTCATCCCTTTTCAATACTTTTGTTGAGTTCAACCCAAATTTCGAATAAATGTGTCCATGATCCAAATCCACATTAACTTGGGCACGATGTAGCCGATTCATCCCTTATCATCATGAATTCGGTGGATAGACATTTATCACCCACTTCCCCAACGTAACAAGGTTTTTACCCCGGTGTGGCCGAGTGCACTCCCTCGTGAAATAGGTTTTCATGGTTTCTACTCTGGTAAGGCTAAGTCTCAATTGTTTATTTTAGCGAGTGGTCATGTCACTTTATTATCTATCACGTTTTATGTGAACTAAAGCGGTGAACTACGATAATTGTAATTGACACGGTCGATAAATTCGATTTAATGATAATGCATGTTTTAGTTATGGCGATTTTGCGATGCATGCGACATAAATAAAATGCAAAGCAAAAATTAAATCCTAGTATGGCCTTCCTAAAATAGAAAATCTAATTAAATATTACATATTCGGAAACCAACTCCATTGGTCCCTTGAACTTCGATTTTGGCACGCATCTCGAGGTAACACCGTCTTTAATGGATCGCCTTCTCGAGTGACACCGTCTTCAAGGATCTCCGGAATAAATAAATTACCTAACAAATTACATAATTTCCTATTATACATTTGTAATTAAAATAAAAATAAATCTATTAAATTACAAAACGGTGATACGAGATCACAATTAATTACAACCGAATCGATATTCCCATACATTTCGGGTAATACGAATTAAAAACTAAGGCCATACTAAGTAAAAATTACATAAAATAAAATTACATAAAATAAAATTATGACAATCATAAATAAAATGCAGCATTATAATATGTATGAACATGCCCAATTTTATGCTAAATCGCCTTTAAGGACTCAAAATTACAATAAAATGTCATAAACTCCAAATAAATCACAAAAATTTCAAAAAAATTCAAAATTCAAAATTTTAAACTCATGAACATTCTGGAAAAATACCATGACACTCATAATGTTCAAAAACTTAGGTTAAAATTGTCAAAAATTATCGGGAAAAACAATGTTGCGGTTTATCGGATTTATCAATTATAATCATAAAAATATGAGAAAAATTATATTTATAAACTTTTAAATTTTGGATCTGAAATAGGTGATAAAATCCAACATCTGACGTTTTTCCTTAGTCATGAAGTATGTTTTAGCAATTATTCACTAATTAAAGTCACTATTTATGTTATTTTTCATCAAAAATTCATAAATCATGCATAAAGACTTCATTATAGACTATTATTTTACACACATCTTGAAAAATTTCATGTGATAACATACTAAATTTCTATGACCAGATTCGAAATATTTCTCATATTAACCTATTTTATCATTTAAATTCGATTTTATCATGAATAATCCATATTTTGAGCATAAGAACGCATAAAATTAAGAACATTTACAGGTCATCTAAATATAATATATGTGAAAACATATCCAAAAACCACTGGAAAAAACAAAGTTTAGCTAATTTTAGTCCGAAAATGACATTTCTATCATAAAATCACATTTTAATGCCATTATTATATAAAATGAACAATAAAAATCCATAAATTAACCAAAATATCCTAAATACATTTTAGGATCAGAAAATTTAACATTACAAATTTATTTCGTGATATATCATAATAAATACAAATTTATAAGTTTTATATGTTAATCGTATAACTCGGAAAAATTATAACCGATTTGCATGCAAACAACCTAAGGCTCTCGATACCGCTTGTTAGAAATCTATATCTCATAATACTCAACATATTCTTATATGTTTCATTTAATTTAGTCATAAAATTAATTAGATCTTATGCATGCAAGCATAAGTAAATATAGTGAAGAAATCATCATTCTTACATTGGAAATTTCGGATTATTGGGCACAAGTGAGTCCTTCTACTCACTTGTTCTTGACCTCTCCTAATATGGATGAACAAAGGATTCAAGTATAGAATCCCTCCCAAGGAATAATACCCAAGATAACCTCTTAATAAAATTAATATTATTGATACTAGAACAATATTAATTTTGAATAAAATTGACCAAAAATATTGTTTTTGGTCTCTTAATTTTCGGTTTAAGAGAAGGGAGAAGAAGAAGTAATTTATCTCTCTAAAACTCTATATTTTAGATGATGTTAGAATGAATGAATTAATTAATTCTTCTCAAGAGTAGTGTATGTACCAAAAGACAAACCCTTGGCTTGTGTAGGTTGGAAAAACCGGGTAGGGAAGGGAGAAAAGACCAATGCATGAGCCTCTATTCTTCCCAAGAAAAGACTAGGCTTGTATGGCTAGGAGACTAGGTTTAATTATTTTGTTTCCACTCAAATAATTTAACATAATTTAAACACCATATTCCCTCCTAATTTCGGTCCAAATGGGATAAAATGGATTCCATTTTATCTTTGTCAATTTGTCAATTTGTCACATGTTATAAGACATGTAAAATTGTCATGTATTTTTAACATATTAAAAATAAACGTATTAATAAAATATGTCATGTACAAAATCGACTTAGTAATTCACAATTACTTGTACCAAAACACTTTACCAATTATAAATTTCAACATCTTGTATTTATAATAAATTATTCATTCAGTTCAATTGTTTCCGTAAACAATAATTTTATCTAAGTAATAAAACAATTCGATCACTTAGACCGTATCTTATTTAATCAAATTATAATGAGATACGTAAATATTACTTCCAAAATCGCCCGTCAATTTTAAGTAATTTAATTAACCCGTATCGTCATACGATCAATTAAATAATCAAATAAGAGTGTTACCCTTTAGGTATGACCTAAGGGGATCAACTGATTACCACCGTCCGCACGACGAGTAATGTCAAACTCTATTCACCAATCATTACCGATATGTGTGGACCAAATGACAAGAAAAATTACTTCCCACATGTATTCTTAAAATGAGACTTAAACATGTGATCATCATGATCGACAGTTGTGATCGCATTATTGTCGGAGGACACATATTCCAACATTTTACTGTTTTAGAAATGTAATTTTAATCTTTTACGAGTGTAACTTTAACAAAAAAAAGCATAACTTTAACAAAAAAAACGATTTTGAGGTATTTTATTTTGTTTTTTGTAATTTTGAGACAAGTTTACGACATTTTAGGATTTTACTAGTGTAACATTAACAGAAAAATGTGTAACTTTAAACTACGAAGTGGTTTTGACGGATATTATTTTGAAATTTGTAATTTTAAAGAAAGTTTACGACAATTTTGCGTTTTTACGAGTTTAACTTTAGTCTTTCTCGAGTGATTTTGACGAATAATATTTTGAATTTTTGTAATTTTATCACAACTTATTGTAACTTTAGTCTTTTACGAGTGTAATTTTAACAAAAAAAAGTGTAACTTTATTCTTTTAGAAGTGTAACTTTAATCCATTGAAAATGTAACTTTAGTCTAATGAGAGTATAACTTGGTCCATTGAGAGTATAGCTTTAGTCCATATTAAAAATATAATATTAATCCATTGAAAGTATAACTTTACTCATTGAGACGGTAACCTTAATAGAGATAAGTTTAACTTTAATGCAGATAAGTGTAATTTTAATGGAGAAAAGTGTAACCTTAATAGAAAAAATTGTAACTTTAATAGAGATAAATGTAACTTTAATAGAGAAAATTGTAACTTTAATAAAGAAAACTGAAACTTTAATAGAAATAAGTGTAACTTTAATAATAGAGAAAAAAATGTAACTTTAATAGAGATAAGTATAACTTTAAAAGAGAAAAATGTGTAACTTTAATAGAGAAAACTAAAACTTTAATAATAGAGAAAAATACAACTTTAATAGAGAAAATTGTAACTTTAATAGAAATAAATGTAACTTGAACTTTACTAGAAGATTAAAATCAACAAATTTTACTAAATTTAAAAAACGAAATTTGAATAACTAGATCTGAAAAAATATACACCTTAACGAGACGAATTTATAACAAGAGATCTAGGTTTAACTTTACAAAACTAGATCTAACTCTTTCATAACTAGATCTAAAAATTAAATCATAATTTCATTTCAAAAACAAATCTAAAACAAAAATTACAATTTCTTTTCACAAATCTGGATCTAAAATATGGAAAATATACCTTCACAAGAAGATTTAATAAATAAAGAAGATAAAAAAATAGTAAATCAGGAATAAATACACAAAAAATAACCCCGAAAAAAGAAAAAAGAGTAGATCTGAAATAAATACAGCAAGAAAAAACGAAAAAAAAGTAAGAAAAACAAATCTGGGATGACGCTCATAACCGCATAACTACAACCGTGTTTGTCAGATAAAGAAAAAATAATTAACATAACTAAATTTGAAAAAAAAAAAGTGGATCTTAAACAACATGACGATCTAAGACCCCACGACCAACCAAGAAAAAACGAAAAAAGGAAAACTAACAACCACCACCAGCCGATTGATACGCCACAACCAAACCCACGACCTCCACTACTTTTCACATCTGAGGTAAGAGACGAAAAAGAATGATGTTGGGGTGCTGCGGTGAGGTGGTGTTGCGACGGGAGAAAGGTAACGAATGTGGGTGACGGAAAGGGGAGGGAAACGCCAGATTTGAACGGCGGACGGAAGAGGAAGTTATGGTGTGTTATTATGGTGGATATGGTGGTGGATGTGGGTTGTGGGCGGTGGTAGGGCATGTGCATTGGTGGTTCTGGTGGGGTGGTCGACGTCAGTAGTGGTGGGTGAGAAGAGGTGGAAAAAGAAAGTGGAAGAGGAGTATGGTGCGTGGTGGTAGGCGATTAGGGAGGAGGGATGATGGTGGTGGGGGGGTGGTTAGTGAAGAAGAGGTGGAGGTGGCAGAACTGGGGTGAGGGGGAGAGATAAAGAGAGAAGAGCTGGTGAGGTGAGGTGGCAGTGGTGGCCGACGTAGGTGGTGGGGAAGAGTGGGTTTTTTTTAGGATTTTGATTTATTTGGGAATTTAAAGATGGGAGAGGATGATATTGTGAGGGATGAGTGAGAAGTGTGTGTGAGAAAAAATGTTATATAGTGGATTAATATTTGATTAATGTGGATTAGTAAAGTAGAGAGGGGGAGTGTTTAATTAGGCATTAATCCCCTCTTTTTTGCTTTGAATCTCAGCCCTCCAACTCCCTCGTCCAATGGCCCTAAAGAGGACTTATGGACTCACACTTAGGAGGTGGACTCATGTGATCCTAATACTATATATATATATATATATATATATATATATATATATATATATATATATATATATATATATATATATATATATATATATGTATATATATATATATATTGTTTCGTTTGGAGGATTTCACCGAATGAAACGTCCTGCCAGGGGAATTAAGGAGGGGTGATCTAACTCAAGTAGTTTGCCTGACTAGCATTGCTAAGTAAATAAATAAGTAAAAGGTAAAGACACAAAGATTTATACGTGGAAAAACCACGGGCACCATGCCAGGAGAGATTGTTACTATGATTTTTAGTAGCTTGACAGAGTATTTGTGTATCAGGCGTGACAGGTAAAGGATATTTAATATATTTTGAATACAAGAATGAGAGTGATAGTATGAGTATATCAGTGTATGTTCCAATGTCCCTTCTATTTTTATCTTCTCTTTTATTTATATTAGCCTCCAAAAGTAGCTTCCTCTCGTCTGTTTAGGGTTTCTTGGTAAATAGGACTCGTGCCCTATTTACCCGGAAGTAGTTAATTGATTGTAGCATCATTTCAGCCGTTGCTTTTGACTCTTTCTTCGATCTTCTTCTTTTGAATTAGTCTTCCTTGTTTGTAGGGACCTTACTTATATGGCCTGGTCGTGTCTTTCTTGTAGCCTGTCAGCTTGGATAATGTTTCTCTTGTGCCTGATGTAGTTTTCTTTCAGGTCAGGCTTAGTAGTTTCCTGTCCTGTGCTTCTCTCCTGCTTGGTGCCTGTCTGTATACTCTTAATGCCTGATTTGGAATACTTCCTGCTCAGGTCTTGGCTTTGAACATTGGCTGGTCTTTGTCAGGCAACGTAGGATAACTCTGGGCCCAACAATTGCCCCTTATCTACTTATTCCTTTATTGGGTCTGGCCAGGAATGAGGAGATAAAAATTTGGGCCAGGCAAAAATTATGTAGGAATCTTTAATGTATTAGGAGTTGAGTTTGATTTAGCTTCTGTAACGGCTATATTGACATAAATAGGGTAGATTCACAAAACCCTAGGAGAGTCATGATTAAGCTCAACAACTTGTTTTCTTGCCCGTTTAATTTTGCGGCTATAAATACCTTGCCTTGTTTATTTTGCTTCCACATTCCAATCTTCTAATTTTTTCATTCTCTTTCTAGAATTCTTTTCTGCAAAAAATTAATCTTCATCAAAAATTAAAATATGGCCGGAGGTAGGAGAAAGACGGCTGCTTCTAAGGCCCCTGCTGAGGTTGAGAAGGTGCCTGCTGAAGTCAAGAAGGTTCCTGCTGTTGTCGATATCCCAGATATCATCCCTGAGGATGAAGTGGCGGAGGTGGTTGCTGCCCCAGAAATTTTATCCATGTCATATAAAGGGGTTGAATATACTCCTGTTAAGGCTTTGGCTGCTTCCTTCCATGAAGCTAATCAGTTAAAACCAACCTTTGAGCATTATCTGAAAGGCAGGGGTCTCATTCCTGCTGAGGCTGAGGTTTGGATCTCTGAGAGTGGTCAAGTCAAGGCTAATTGGGCTAGTCCAGGTTGGTTCTGTATTTTTGAATCAGAATTTAAGGGTGGATGTCAGCTTCCCTTTTCTCCTTTTATGGCTGAAGTGATCGGGGCTATTAGGGTCCCTCCATTCCAACTCATGCCAATGGTTTGGAAAATTGTTCATTCAGTTGAGCAGTTATTTTCCAAACATAAGCTGGTCATCACCCTGGAAGATTTCAAGAATGTCTACCACTTAAAAAGTCATTCCACTGGTCGGTTCAACCTTCGAGTCAGATCAAAGATGGCTCATCTGATTACTAACTTTGATTCAGGGGATGATAAGGGATGGGCTCAGAATTATATGTTCATTAGGGCTGATTCTATTGCCCCTGACCTAGATTACCTTAATTATCCGGTTGTTGAAGGAGGTAATTTCTTTTTTTGCATTGTATCTTGATTGGAGATGCTATATTTTGGGAAGTAAATTTACTTGCTTTTGTCTTTGCAGTAAATGATTGGGTGAATAATTCTGATGCTAAGGGGTCAGCTGATTGGATTGCAGCTTTTATGGCGTTGCCTGAGGAGGAGAGGACATGGCCTGCCTGCCTGGGGCAGGCACATATGCCTCGTTTCAAGAAAGCTAAATTAAGTACTTATAAACCGGTGAAGAGTGCTAAGGCTTCAGGGGCTTCCTCGTCAGGGAGTAAGTTTTGTTTATTTTTATTTTGAATATCTTTGTTTTGGACATGTGTTTATATTGCTGATGTAGAACCTCGTCGTGCAGCCACCAGGGCTTTTGCCAGGATAGCTAGTTTTGGTCTGTCCTTGGTGAAGGCAGGACTTTCCCAAATCACAGGGGAGAAGTCTAAGCGCAGTGAGGCCACAGGGAGTGACAGTGCTGTGCAAATTCAGGAGGCTGTGCAGGAGGTACAGTTGGCATCCCCTGAGAAAGTTGTGGATGAGGGTGGTCGTCCTGAGAACAGAAAAAGGGTAGATGAATCATCAGGAGGGGTTCATGAGGTTAGGAGGGTTAGGGCTCGGTTGGATGAGGTTCAGTTTGCTAAGGAACAAATCCAGGCTCAAGCTTTTATGGTTGATGACCCTTATTACCAGTATCAGGCAGAGGATTCTTCTGCCCGTGCCTTGGCTGCCATGTATCGTACCAAGGATTATGCTGCCAACCTGATCACCATGCTTCAGGAGGTATTTTCTTTTTGTCTAATTTTGTGTGGGTATTTATGTGTGTTTTTTTGTTTTTTGGCTTAAATGGGTATGTTTTATTTGCCATAATGTCAATGATATGCTGAGGGGTGCCTGTCAGCTGGATTCTGTCCATAGCCTTAAAGATACCCTGGATTGGGAGGTGCATATTTTGAAGAAGGATGCTGCAAAGTTTAAGGCTGAATTGGACGCGTCAAAGGCTGAGAATCATTCTTTAAAGGAGGATAATGAGGCAGATAAAGCTCCGTTAGTGGTGGAGTCTTCTAAGCTGAAATCTGCTTAGGATGCCCTGAAAGCTCTTCAGGCTAAATTTGATATTGTTCAGGAAGAGTTGAAGGCTGAGAAGCAGGCTATGGAGGAGCAGTTGAAAGTAAATGAGGATCTGGCTGTTGAAAGGGATTTGGTGCTATAAGGATGCTGCTACCTATTTCTTTGGCAGGGGTCGTGTGGATGCAATGAAGGAGCATGTCGAGGTTAGGCCTTTTTGGAATCCTGACCAGGAGTTGGCCAACCTCAACACTACTTACCCTGAGCTTTGTAAATTGCACGCTGATGAGGAAGTGGACTCTCCACCATCCAAAGAGAAAAGTGGTGAAGCTGAGGAAGGGGGAGATGATTAAGGGGAGGATGAAGAAGAAGAGGAGCCTGTTGATGAGGGGATCAGTTCTGCTACAGCTTCCAAGGCAGGCTAATTTATTTCTTGTTTAGTTGTATTTTGGTTTGCTTGGTTTAGCCCATCCAGGGGGGATGTTCCCTGGACAAACATTTTTTTGTTTTTGGTTTTCTGCAGTTTGTTTTGTCTTACTCAAGGAGGGATGTTTCCCTGGGCAATTTCTATATTTTGGAATAAAAATATAATCTTCTTTTCTTTTGACTTCTTTGAATGGCTTGAATTGTACCTGTAAATCATACATTTGGTGTTTTTGTTAGACTAATGCCTGTCAGGAGGGCTTATGGCCCTCATTTTGTTTTTAAGAAATGATGGCTCTGTTGCCTGTCAGGAGGGCTTTTCTGAGAGGAGGGTGGTTGCCAGTCAGGAGGGCTTATGGCCTTCAGTCTGTCAGGAGGGCTGATTTAGACAAGTAGTCTGGTCTATTTCACCATTGTACATTTTTTTTATGTACTGAGCTCAGTTTAGTTTTTAGGTTGGGCAGGAAGGTGCCAAATTTATTGTAGAGCATTTCAGGAATGCTTTTCAGGTTGGGTCGAGTGGCCCTCAATCCTGAATATTTGTTTAAGCCTAAGTGTAGTACGTAACTAATGAAAAGAAGGCGTAAAACAAGTTTTCGGGATTCAATATAATAGGATTCAAATAAGCAGACTAGGCAGAGCTAAAAATAACATGCATGTTTTCAGGCAAATTGGCAGATAGCAGGAAGACATTTTTTGTAGGGGTTTGCTATAAGATTTTAGTTAAACGCATAAGGAGTTGATAGTTTTACCTGTTTCTGGTTTAGACATAAAATAACTTTAAGTGGGAAATGTTCCAGGATCTGGGGATCATTTTTCCGTCCAAAGTTTGTAGCCTGTAAGCTCCTTGTCCTACTATTGAATCAATTAGGTATGGTCCTTCCCATGTGGGAGCTAGCTTGCTTGCATTTTTCTCTCTGGTGTTAGGGAAGACTTTTCTTAGGACTAGGTCTCCTTCCTTGAATACCCTGATGTTGACATTCTTGTTGTAACTTCTGGCTACTGTTTGTTGGTAGGAGGCTATCCTGAATTTGGCTGCATCCCTCAGTTCTTCAGTTAGGATCAGGCTATCCTGCAATAGTGGTCTATTTTCCTCTATGGTATTTAAGCTGCTTCTGGTGTTTGGTATATGAATTTCTGCTGGGATTACTGCTTCACAGCCATAGACCAGGGAATAGGGGGTCTGGCCTGTGGCTGTTTTAGGTGTAGTTCTGTCAGCCCATAGGACTAAGGGGAGTTCTTCAGCCCATCTTCCTTTTCTCCTTTTTAACTTTTTCTTCAGGCAGCTAATTACTACTTTGTTACTTGATTCTGCCTGACCGTTGGCTTTTGGGTAGCCTGGTGTGGATGTGACCAGGTTAATATTCCATTGTGCATAGAAATTTGCTGTCCTTTTTCCCATAAATTGTGTACCATTGTCACAGACTATTTCTGAAGGTATTCCATATCTACATATGATATTTCGTTTGATGAATGATATGACATCCTTCTCTTTAACTTGCCTGTATGAATCTGCCTCTATCAATTTGGTAAAGTAATCAGTCATGCCAGCATGAAAACTTTCTGTCCATGTGCTTGAGGTAACTTGCCTACTATATCCATGCTCCATTTCATGAATGGCCAGGGGGCTGAGATGGAGTGTAGTTGCTCTGATGGTTGGTGGATATAAGGGGAGTGAATTTGACAGGCTTCACATTTAGAGCTGTATACTATGCAGTCAGTTCTCAGGGTTGGCCAAAAGTAACCTGTCCTGAGAACTTTACCGGCCAGGCTTCTACCACCTTTGTGATTTCCACAGTATCCATCATGTATATCTTCTATAACCTGTTTAGCTTCGTGTGGTTCCAGACAACGCAGGTAAGGTCCAGCCTGTGACTTTTTAAACAACATGTTATTGATAAAGATGTAGGTAGAGGCTTTGATTCTTAGGGCCCTTGCTTCGTTTTTATCCTTAGGGAGTATCCCCTGTAAAAACCAATCATAGTATGGTTTGGTCTAAGAAGTTGTGTCCTCATGAATGGGACAAGTTTGATCAGGCCTTTCTATGGTTGGTTCTAACAGATGGACAATGGGTATTTTATAAGACACAGCAGGGCTGAAGTTTGATCCCAGGCTAGCCAGGGCATCAGCCTGGGTATTTTGGTCCCTTGGTATTTGGTCAATGTCAAAGGATTTGAATTTTTTGCAAAGGTTTTTGACATACTCTAAATAAAGTACCATTTTTGAATCCTTTGCTGCATATGTTCCTTTGACTTGATTGGAAATTAAGAGAGAGTCAGTATTTACCTTGAGGTTTGCTACACCAAGTTCTTTGCATACCTTAAGTCCAGCTATCAGGGCTTCATACTCAGCTTCATTGTTTGTAGCTTTGAATTCACAACTAATAGCCTGTGCAATTAGGTCTCCCTTTGGTGATTTCAATACTAGTCCTAGGCCAGTCCCTCTCATATTTGTTGCTCCATCTACATGTAGGGTCTATTCCTAGTCTGATTTATGGGTGTCTAGGTGGTTTACCTCTTTTATGAGGTCTGGTTCTAGGGTAGGACTGAATTCAGCCACGAAGTCTGCTAATGCCTGAGACTTAATCGTTGTCCTAGGTTCAAAGGTTATGTCATAGGTGCTGTTTTGTACTGACCATTTTGCCATTCTGCCTGACAACCCAGTCTTTCTCAGGACAGATTTGATAGGCAGGTTAGTTCTGACAATGATTAGGTGACTTTCAAAATAAGGTCTAAGTTTGGTACAAGACATGACTAAAGCAAGTACATACTTTTCAAGTAGGCCATACCTTGTTTCTGCACCTAGGAGACTCTTACTTACATAATAGACCGGATGCTGTTGGCCGTCAATGTCCTTTGTCAGGACTCCACTTACTGCTGTCTCTGTGAGAGATAGGTAGACCATCAGGTAGACCATCAGGGGTTCTTCTTTGTCTAGTTTGGCAAGTAGTGGAGGTGTAGTCAGGTATACTTTAAGATCTTGGAAGGCTGCTTCATGTTCAGGTAACCATTTGAAACTTGTTTTTCGTGAGGAGGTCATAGAAAGACCTGCATCTTTTTGATGATCTGGATATGAATCTGTTCAGGACTACAACTCGTCCTATCACCTTTTGAATGTCTTTGACTGACTTGGGAGATTCTAATTCCAGTATAGCTTTTATTTTTTCTAGGCTGGCTTCTATTCCTCTTTTGGTTACCATGTATCCCATAAATTTGCCTGAAGAAACTCCAAAATGGCATTTAGAAGGATTGACCTTCATGTTGAAATTTTCCAGGATCTTGAAAGCTATTTCCAGATCCCTGACATGGTCTTCAGCCTTTTTTTATTTGACCACCATGTCATCAATATAAACTTCCATTGTATCCCCTATTTGTTCTTTGAACATCATATTGACCAGGCGTTGGTATGTTGCCCCTGCATTCTTCAGGCCAAAGGGCATTGCTGTGTAGCAGTATATGCCTCTTTCCGTGATGAATGCAATGTGTTTTTGATCAGATGGGTGCATCTTAATCTGGTTGAATCCACTTGTGGCATCCATAAATTTTAGGAATTCATGTCCTGCTGTAGCATCTACCATTGCGTCTATGTGAGGGAGTGGAAATGGGTCTTTTGGGCGGGCCTTGTTGAGGTCTGTGTAGTCTACACAAACTCTCCATTTACCAATCTTTTTTTGTACTACTACCACATTGGCCAGCCAGTCAGGGTACATGACTTCGCTTATCATCCCCATATCCAGTAGTTTGTCCACTTTTTCATTAATAATAACATTACGTTCAAAGGAAAACTTTCTTCTTTTCTGTTGCACGGGCTTATAAGATTTGTCAATATTTAGATTATGTGTAATGATATTTGCATCTATACCAGTCATATCAAAATGAGACCAGGCAAAACATGAAGATTTATTTTTATGAAAGCTTACTAATTCTGGTCTGATGTTGTCAGGGACATTAGATCCTACCAGTACATGCCTGTCAGGATACTCAGGGTTTAAATTTACTTGATCTGTCTCCATTTTGGTTTCTGCCACATAAGTTGTCCTGATAAGGTACTGTAATTGCTAGACGAGAGACTTACCTGCCTTGGAGGGTTTCAATGACTCAGTATAACATTCCTGGGTAGATTTTTGTTCACCTTTTATGGTTGCTACTCCCTATTTTGTTGGTATCTTGATGTATTGGTGGTAGGTGGAGGGTATGGCCCTGACATTGTGGATCCATGGTCTTCCTAGGATGGCGTTGTAGGAGGACAGGCAGTCCAGGACTCTAAATCTTTCGTATGAGGAGACTCCATCCACATATGTTGGCAGGTGTATTTCTCCCAGTGTATTCCTTGTTTCTCCACTGAATCCTACCAGGACATTGGACTTCTTTATGATTTGACTTTCATCAATCTTCATTGCTTTAAGGACATCAAGCATGATCAGGTTCACTGAGCTGCTTCCATCCACCAGGATTCTCAAGACACGTGCAGTTCCTATTTGCATGGTGATAACTAGGCTATCACTGTGTAGATCAGGAATACCCTGCATATCAGTGTCGTCAAAAGTAATTTGAGGTTAATTTCTAGGTTTAAAAGGAGATTTCATTTTAGACTCCCTGGCAATTTTCTTTGCAAATTTGAACCGGTCGACCACAAATTTCAGATCCTCCATTGATGAATTTGACCTCATAGATGGGTGGTGCTGGGGGCAGGTCACGTTGTTGTCTTTCTAGGTTCTTTCTTGTTCCATCATCTTCCCTGTTCTTTGTTGGCATCAGATCTTTCAGATATCCCTTGATACCGTCGTTTTGTATCAAAATTAAATTTATAAATCCGAACTAAAACTATAGCTAGTGATAGTAAGGGTCGAACCACAGAGAGACAAGATCAATTCTATTTGCTATTTTTAATCTATTGAAGTAACAATTATGGGGGGGGGGGGTTGATTGGCTTGTTCTGAACTAATTACCGAAATTTAAATGAAGTTTAAAATAGATAATAAAAAGCAGCTAGGAACTTCGGTTCACCATGGCTTAAGGGTCAGTTAAGTAAAGTCAAGGTCTGTCCAATACCGTCTCAGGATGTCAAATAGTTCCTCTAAGTCTCTATTCGAACTAAGGCTTTCGGTCTTCTTTCATCCTAGAATGAAACTAGCTTGCTTTCGCTCCACTAGGTTTTCGAATTACTTGTAAGAAATCAAACTTTGCTAATTTCTCAATCTAGCAAGGGGTAAAAATCTCACAAAGGTAAATAAGGCCGGTACGGGTTCAACCTAGACTTAATAAAATTAACTCATGACGCCATGGATTCCCTAATTCCTAGCATAGAAATTTTAGCTACGCATGACTAAGAATATAACAATTGTAAAATTAAAGATGTAGAATAAAATTGACATGATTGAAATAGAATTAAAACTAAAGGACTGAAACTAAATTGCTTGAACATAAGTTGGTAGAAACTAGAATTAAAAAGACAAGAATAAGAGAAGATTGAAATTAAATTAAAGCTTACTAAGGAAATTGATGAACAAATAATTAATTCGAATCCGTAGCCTCCACTTCGTGTCTCCAAAACTAGATCTCAAACTTCAGTTTTTGAATGATAAAAAGCATAACCTAAAATATTTTCTGCGTTCTCCTAATAAACGTTCTACCCAAAAGATAATTTACAAGTGGGCTTTCAAAAGACAAATAGATTAAAAGAACCCGCAGCTCGAGATCTGGTCGATCGGCCAAGGGGCACGGTCGATCGACCACCCAGTACAGTACGCAACACTTCTTTCTCCACTGAACTCCACGATCGATAGGCTGGGGTATCTGGTCGATAGACCAGATATGCTGTAGCAGCTCCCAACTTCATGCACGCATTGCAAGAAGATCTAGTTCCAAGTTTCTAACTTCATAGTTTCCATAAAATGCCTCCGGGAACAGATAAAGGCTCGATTTAGCTTACTTCCGGCCATTCCTACGATAATGACATAGGAAATACAAAGTAAACCGTTTCGGGAGAAATAATAGCTAAAAGCTAATAATTACGCATAGAAATACATGCAAAAAATGCTAATAAAGTGTATAGAATATGCATGTATCATCCCTTCTTTAGTAGGTGGGCCACTTGCCCGCGCAATCCCAGGAATTCTTCTGTTCTGTGCCCTATATCCATTTAGAATTCGCACCATCTTGTAGTATCCTTCCTTGAGTTGGGGTTATCTGACTTCTTTGGCCATTTGACAATGTCTCCCATATTGTCAAGTCTCTTGATTAGTCCTGCAATATCAACAGAGAAGTTATATTCTTGGATAGATGGATAAGTATAGGAGTTACCTCATTGTTCATGTGTGTAGTTGACTTCTGATCTGTCAGGTCTTGTGTAAGGGGATGGTCTGGAACTGCTCCCTCTGTGGTTGGAACTTAAAATGTTGACTTTGTCATATCCTGAATTGTTGTCAGTGTTGTCTGCCTTGTAGCCTTTATCTTCTTCCAGCCGAATATAGCCTATGGCTAATGCCTGGACATCTTCAAAGGTATGACAGGACTTCATAGTCATTGCATCGTAGAAGTCACTATCCAGGGGTAGCCCTTGCCTGAAAGCTTCCATGGCTGTTCCAACATCACATCTGGGGATTGACACCTTTTCCTTGTTGAATCTTGTCATGTAAGATCTAATTGATTCACCAGGCTTTTGCTTGATCCTGTATAAGTCACTGGATCTCTTCTCTAGTTCCCTGCTACTGGCAAACTGATGGTTGAAGGAGTTGACCATGTCGACAAAGGACTTGATGCTTCCGTTTGGCAGGTTTATGTACCATTGCAGGTCAGGCCCATTCAGGGTTGTCCCAAACCCCTTGCACATGCAGACTTGTCGTAGTTCACTGGGAATAAATGCTGCCAACATTCTTTGCTTATAATAGGCTGAAGGAAATGTAGATTTATATACATACTAACATACTCATATATGTCGAAATTAATTTGTCATAAAATTAAATACGGATTTTATGCATGCAAACAATATGAAAAATAGAGGAGAAATCATGTCCTTACATTGATGATTTCGGTTTAATGGGCACAAGAGAGATCACCTTTCTCTCTTGTTCTTGAGCTTTCCCTTATGGAAGAACAAAGATCCAAGTATAGGATCTCTCCCTAAGCTTAATACCCAAGGCTTTCTCTTAATTCAAATTAATATTATAAATACTAGTATAATATTAATCTAGTAGAAAATTGAACCAAAATATTATTTAACACTTGAATATCTCGGTTTTATGAGGAGAAAATGGAAGCTTTTTATCTCTCTAAAACTTGTTTAGATAAAAAGAAAGTGAGAATGAATAATGATACAATAAAAATTAATGTAGTGTATTAGGAGAATATAAGGAAAAACCCTTTTGTTTTTCCTTTGTGAAAAACCGGGCAAGGAAGAGGAGGGAAGAAAAATAGAGCCAATGCATGCATTAGTTTGCCTTCACAAGGTTTATAGGGTTGCATGGCTACTCTTCCTTTTCAATCATTATGTTTACCACTTAATTATAAACACAATATTAAGCCTAATACTCCTCCAATTTTTCGGCACATTGTGTAATATGGATTCCATATTATTTTTGTCAATTGTCAATATGTCACATGTCACATGTCACATAAATTTGTTATGTATTTTTAACATATTAAAAATCAACGTATTATCAAAAATACGTCACATGCAAAAATCGACTTAGTATTATCATAATTACTTGTACCCAAAATTTTACCAATTTATAAATCACAACAGTTTGTATTTATAACAATTCATTCAAATTTAATTGTTACATTAAACAATTATTTCATCCGAGTAATCAAACAATTTGATTACTCAGACCGTATCTCATTTAATCAGATTTCAATTTGATACGTAAATTTTACTTCCAAAATCGTCCGTCAATTTTCAAGTAATTTAATTAACTCGTAACATTATACGATTAATTAAATAATCAATTAAGAGTGTTGCCCTATAGGTATGACCAGGGGTCAATCGATCACCACCGTCGCACGACAGAATGTCAAACTCTAGTCGCCCAATCATTACCGATATATGTTGACCAGTTGACAGTAACAATATTACTTCCCAATTGTATTCTTTATAATGAGATTTAAACATGTGATCATCATGATCAATAGTCGTGATCGCATTATTATCGGAGGACACATATTCCAACAATCTCCCACTTGTCCTCGACAAGTGTGCGTCACCAATTCTCTTGTCCTATTACTATCTCCCACTCAATGCAAGGTGTCTTTCAGGTCGTACTTGCAAGTGATCATATCGAGAGTGGTTTCCTCGATCTGGAGAATAACTGATTGACCGGACTTATCTATCATAGATACTTTCCGAGCGTGGCCACACATTTCCAGTTCATTACTCCTCGAGTGGCCCTGAGATATTGTTATAACCCTGACTAGGGGTGGACAATTCCTATCGCACTCATTCCCTTCGACTAGCCACAGCCATCATAACCCAAAATATGCCCATTTGACCCATTTACGAAGGTCGTAGTAACACAAATCAAAGTTAATCTGAAACTGTGCCATCTTAGGCGAATAGTCTTTAGTCAAAAGAATCGACTCATTTGAATACTATAGTAGCTCTCGCCACGACCAGGCTATATAAATTTGCCAGAACTCTATAAGCGGTCATTAGGCCCGACAAAAGTTCCTAACATTCTGCCTATGTGATCGACTAGTCATCTCACATGACTCTATGGCACTTGAACTTGCCATCAATCGCATCACACTCTAGTCACTTCGAGACGTCACCTCATACAAGTAACTATGGGCAAATACAATGTTAATCCATGTTCACTTTAACGGGGTTCAATTGTCTCTACAACCCGTTTGGATATAACAAAGTGCAAGGTGAGTTAATAATAACTCAAACGACAAATGTTGACATCACACTCGGGTAGTCAACATCATATTACAACCTTGTGATGTATATTGTCAGTGTAAACACTTATTGATTGCAATAGAAGTTTTAACATGCCATGTGTCCATGTGTTCAAACTTCTTACACTTGCAATTTCCTTTACATTCATGTTCTCTCTCATAGCATGAATCTTACCAAGTACACATCAAGGTTCCCGACCTTGGTTTCGGTTCTTTAACTTGAAAGAACCTTTTTATCGACTATCACATAACGAACGAATTTGTGATGAATAATATAACTTGTACTGATCAAGTATTCCATCCACACACAATGTACTAGGTATATGTTTTGTAGAATCTTGTGACAATTGACAAGATTATTTAGCTTAGCACTTCTCACAAGTCCTAGCTTAACTAGGAAAGATTGATTTTTGGATAACCTCTTATTCAACCAAGCATCTTTCCAAAAACTTCTCATTTCTCTTTCTAGGCTTGAAAGAATTGGGATTCTCATAAATCCTTACATGTGCTCGGACTTTCTATAATATGTGCAACCTCTTATCACATAATAGAGTATTCCGTCAAACACCGAAATCGCTCATCGGATTCTACTTGAGAATTCATGACGTTTCTATTATGGCTTACCAATCAATCATCATGCTCTTATGCATATGATTTATAATTGGACATGAACATGATCATTCTAATGGCGGAAACATTTGTTACTAATAATCATGAGATCAACCGTTCATAGATTCAATGAATGACCATGACTGCTAATGGTAATTTCATTTTCATCTACATGAATAACCTATGTGAATGTTGATACGATGTGTATCTCTTAATACTAATCCAACATCCCTTGATGTAATTGGATTCATCATAGTCCATTTTCATCCAGAATTGAAAACTCACATCTTCCTTTATGAAGGAAGGTATTGGCTCGTCATTCTTCAATGAGTGATGAGTTATAACCCTTTTGAAGACGATTGCTCCCACTAAATTCCATGTCTTCACATGATAATTGCCAAACTCCCACTCAATTCTACATATTTCGAAATTGACTTCTCAATCGAAAATTTTATTAAGAATTGAATTGTAAATTGCATTGCCAAGTTATTAGGATAAAACCATATATGTTCCCATCATATCCCTTCAAAATACCTATTTTGAAGTGGTCTCATCTTAACCTTACGGAAAGAGATTTTAAATCTCCAACACACTCATGTCATAATGATGTGTAGTAATGTCATTATTCAAGTATAAACAATATCTAGAATACGTCCTTCGCAAATACCCTTTTGGAAGGAGGTTTAACCATTTCATAGTGAGGTTAAGCAATGACATTTGCGTGGTTAAAACTTTGGCCATTTGAAGATATCGGTATATCATTCTTTGCAACTCGATCATAACTAGTATGTAACTTTGATTCATTTAGGCTCTTAAGTAAATCTCAAGGTTGAAACTATTGGTCAAACGTTTCATAAACTTAGTCAAAAACTTGTTAAGACTTTACATTAGTCATTTTCTTCCAAAACCTTCTTTTGGTCTCCTCGTGTAGTTATCTTGAGAATATTCTCTTATGATTACTACACTTGGTCTCTTTAGTCATATAGAACTAACTTGAGACCATAGATCTCATCTATTCGGCATACTATGTAAATAAATATACCTTCATTCAAATCATTCTCTCTTGCGTAGATCTTCATTTACACAAGTACACAATTTTATCTTATTTTATCTTGCCTTGTGTGTTGTGTCCTCATTTTTCTCCCACTCTATCTTTAGAATAAATACACTAAACATTCAAAGATAGCATATGAGACACAAATTAATGATGTTGAAGTATAAGGAGAACTATCTCATAGATAGACTAATAGTTATTGATTTCATATGTGTACTTGGTGGTTGACATTCCTTTAAGAGAGTTCATAGACTCAAAATCGCTTTATAAATGATCATACACAAGCCTTAAGCATGTGGACATATAATGAAACCCGTCATTATATTTGTCTATTAGATCATTTTAAGTGACTAATCTTATGTTTCAAGGTGCAAGCATTTAAAGATGAATTTTAGAACATAAAGGATAAATGATAAAACGGGTGACTTGGGTTGCAAACCAAGTCACCATCATCCAAAATACAAACCATTATCCAAAATACCTTTCCATGTCGAACACGGAAACTTAAAGTTCTAAAGATTCAAAACATAACTTAAAATAAGACAATGAAAAGCAAAGCTCCATAAAAGCTATCCTTAGCTTCTCCATGGTTTCTTATGCTTGCTTTTCCTTTCCTTTGTCTTTTCTTGGTGGAGGCCCTATTTACAATAAAAAGGGAGATACATTATCACAACTTTGCATCATAATACCATAGTTGAATTAGAAACATAAAAGAAGGATAGTCATTTACCTACTGGAGTGATCTTTCCAGTTTTGATATCACCAAGGTATTTGGAACAATTTCTTTTCCAATGTCCCATGCCATTATAATAATTGCATTTATCAAGAGGACCCTTCTTGAATTTTGAGGTGCTAGCTTCACAAGACTTAGCTTTGGTGAATGTGGGAGCTTGCTTCTTGCCCTTTCTCCCATTCTTCTTGAACTTCCCCTTACTTTTAGTGCTTATGTTAAGCACATCCTTGGGAGGGTTCACATTTAACCCCATGTCCCTCTCGGCTTGCACAAGTAACTTGTGCAACTCCTCAAGAGACACATCCTTGTCTTGCATGTTGAAATTCACCCGGAATTGCACATATGCCTTGACTTTGGACAAGGAGTGTAGAATCCTATCTACGATGAGTTCTTTGGGGATTTCAACCTTTTGAATTTTCAATGTCTCGACAAGCTCCATGAGTTTGAGCACATGAGGGCTAACCTTTTGGCCCTCTTTGAAGTCGAGATCAAAGAATGCCGCGGCCGCCTCATATTGGACGATCTGCGGAGTTTGTGAAAACATGGTCACAAGTTTGGAGTAAATCTCATTAGCATTGCCCATTTTAAAGGCTCTCCTTTGGAGGTCCGCCTCCATCGCAAATATTAAGACATTTTTCATTGCGGCGGACTCCTTTTGTTAAGCTTCATATGCTTCCCTAGTGGCCGCGGTGGACCTAGTGGAGGGTTCGGGTGGAGAGGCCTCGGTAAGGTAACGAAGCTTGTCGTCACCTTCGGCGGCTAATTTGAGTTGGGCATCCCATTCGGAGAAATTTGACCCATTCTTTTCAAGTTTACATCGATCCATAAAGGATCGGAGCCATGACGAACTAGCGAGAGGTGTAGCATTAGGAGTTGGTGTTGGTGTTGCCATTTGTTATGAAAAAGAAGTGGTCTACAAAACAAAATATAAGGAGTAAAACAATTGTTGTTTTAATAATACTCGTAAAAATGTATGATTTAAACAAGTTTTATGCATTTTTCTAGTGACCTCTACCCAACTAGATAAATGATTCCAAGACCCAAATTCATATCGACTTAGGCACGGTGGGGCCGATACATCCTTTATCAATATAACTCGGTGGATTAACGTTTAATCGATTCTACTTTTAGAACTCTTGGTCGATAATATTACATTAACTATTATCTTTAGCCCAAAACACATTCGACAAGGGCACGGTGGGGCCGATACATCCCTTATCAAAAACTTTTGTTGAGTTCAATCCAAATTTCGAATGAATGTGTCCATGATCCAAACCCACATTAACTTGGGCACGGTGTGGCCGATACATCCCTTATCAACATGAATTTGGTGGATTAACATTCATCACCCACTTCCCCTACGTAACAAGGTTTGTACCCCGGTGGGGCCGAGCGCACTCCCTCGCGAAATAGGTTTTCATGGTTTCTACTATTTGGTAAGGCTATGTCTCAATTAATTGTTTTAGAGAGAGGTCATGTCAATTTATTATCTATCACGTTTTAAGTGAACTAAAGCGGTGAACTACGATAATTTTAATTGACACGGTCGATAAACTCGATAAAATAACAATGCATGTTTAGTTATGGCGATTTAGCGATGCATGTGACATAAAATAAAATGCAAGCATAAAGATAAATAAATCCTAGTATGGCCTTTCCTAAAATAGAAAAACTATTTAACTATTACATATTCGGAAACCAACTCCATTGGTCCCTTGAACTTCGGTTGTGGCACGCATCTCGAGGTAACACCGTCTTTATGTATCGCCATTCTTTAAGAAATCCGTCTTTGGGAACTCCGGAATGAATAAAATTACATAATAAATTACATAATTTCCTATTATACATTTGTAACTAAAATAAAATAAATCTATTAAATTACAAAACGGTGATACAAGATCACAATAAAATTACAACCGAATCGATATTCCCATACATATCGGGAAATACCAATTAAAATCTAAGGCCATACTAAGTAAAATTACATAATTTCAAAATTACATAAATTAAAATTATGACAATCATAAAGAAAATGAAGCATTATAATATGTATGAACATGCTCAATTTTATGCTAAATCGCCTTTAATTAGCCAATATCGTATATTACTCGGTTTTTACGGATTTGCGTGATTTCAACATTTTATAATCACAAAAAATACATAAACTCATATTTATGCATAAGTTAATTACCCTAACCTCTTAGGACTCAAAATTTAGTCTTCACTAATAATTTGACCATAATTAACCCATATTTTATAAAATTGTTCATAAATGGACCAAAAATTACAAAAATAAGCCATAAACTTCAAATAAATCACAAAATTTCAAATAAATTCAAAATTTGAAATTTAAATTCATGAACATTCTGTAAAAATACCATGACACTCATAATGTTCAAAATCTTAGGTTAAAAATTTCGAAATTTTCCCGGAAAAACAATGTTGCGGTTTATCGATTTTTAATAAAATAATCATAAAAACATGGAAAAATTATTTTCATTAACTTTTCAATTTTATATCTGAAAAAGATAATAAAATGCAACATTAGACGTTTTTCCTAAGTCATAGATTATGTTTTATTAATTTTTTACTAATAATGTCACTATTTATGCTATTTTTCTTCAAAAATCCATAAATCATGCAAAAAGACTTCTTTATAGCCAATTATTTTACACACATCTTGTAAAAATGCATGTGACAACATATTAATTTTCTATGACCATATTCGAAATTTAACTCATATAATCCTATTTTTCACCTAAATCCGAATTTAATAATGAAAAATTCATTTTTCGAGCATAACAAGTTCAAAAATTATGAAAATTTACAGGTTATCTCAAAATAATATATGTGACAACATATCCAAAAATCAACTGATAATTCGAAGTATAGCTAATTTTAGACCAAAAATGACATTTTTATTCATAAAATCATATTTAAATGCCATTATTGTAAATTATGAACAATAAAAATCCGAAAAATTAACCAAAATATCCTAAAATATTTTAGGACCAGAAATATTAACATGCAAGGATTGATTTCGTGATATCTCATAATAACACAAATTTTACAAGTTTTATTTGTTATTCTTATAACTCGGAAAAACTTTTAACCGATTTGCATGCAAACAACCGTGGCTCATAATACCGATTGAAGGAAATGTAGATTTATATACATACTAACATACTCATATATGTCTAAATTAATTTGTCATAAAATTAAATACGGATTTTATGCATGCAAACAATATGAAAAATAGAGGAGAAATCATGTCCTTACATTGATGATTTCGGTTTAATGGGCACAAGAGAGATCACCTTTCTCTCTTGTTCTTGAGCTTTCCCTTATGGAAGAACAAAGATCCAAGTATAGGATCTCTCCCTAAGCTTAATACCCAAGGCTTTCTCTTAATTCAAATTAATATTATAAATACTAGTATAATATTAATCTAGTAGAAAATTGAACCAAAATATTATTTAACACTTGAATATCTCGGTTTTATGAGGAGAAAATGGAAGCTTTTTATCTCTCTAAAACTTGTTTAGATAAAATGAAAGTGAGAATGAATAATGATACACTAAAAATTAATGTAGTGTATTAGGAGAATATAAGGAAAAACCCTTTTGTTTTTCCTTTGTGAAAAACCGGGCAAGGAAGAGGAGGGAAGAAAAATAGAGCCAATGCATGCATTAGTTTGCCTTCACAAGGTTTATAGGGTTGCATGGCTACTCTTCCTTTTCAATCATTATGTTTACCACTTAATTATAAACACAATATTAAGCCTAATACTCCTCCAATTTTTCGGCACATTGTGTAATATGGATTCCATATTATTTTTGTCAATTGTCAATATGTCACATGTCACATGTCACATAAATTTGTTATGTATTTTTAACATATTAAAAATCAACGTATTATCAAAAATACGTCACATGCAAAAATCGACTTAGTAATATCATAATTACTTGTACCAAAAATTTTACCAATTTATAAATCACAACAGTTTGTATTTATAACAATTCATTCAAATTTAATTGTTATATTAAACAATTATTTCATCCGAGTAATCATACAATTTGATTACTCAGACCGTATCTCATTTAATCACATTTCAATTTGATACGTAAATTTTACTTCCAAAATCGTCCGTCAATTTTCAAGTAATTTAATTAACTCGTAACATTATACGATTAATTAAATAATCAATTAAGAGTGTTGCCCTATAGGTATGACCTAGGGGGTCAACTGATCACCACCGTCGCACGACAGTAATGTCAAACTCTAGTCAGCCAATCATTACCGATATATGTTGACCAGTTGACAGTAACAATATTACTTCCCAATTGTATTCTTTATAATGAGATTTAAACATGTGATCATCATGATCAATAGTCGTGATCGCATTATTGTCGGAGGACACATATTCCAACATAGGCTACATGATTTTATGGATCTATGGTCCCATCATAGATTCTCATTGAGGGAACCACAAATTTCTTTGGTAGGTCTATTCTTGTTATTTCATCCACAAAGGGTGAATCAGCATAACTTTCTGGATTTGTTCCTCAATTGGGATAGGAACTCCAGGAATCTTTTCAAATCTTTCAAGGAGTTTTTGGATTTCCTGGAGCATAGCCATCATGATTGCTGTGTTGGTTTGATCTGGTGGGGTTTCTTCATTTTGGATTTCCTCTGAGTCTGTTTCTTCTCCTGCTTTGGACTTTGGTGGAGTAGGAGTGCCAAAGTTGGAGAAATCAATTTTCCTGATAATTGAGGAGAATGGTGTGCCAGGTTGAACTTTCAACTTTGATCCTGAAGTTCTCTCTCCTAGCCTTAGTTTCAGGCTGGATTCTGATTCCTTTAATTTTGCAACTTCAGCTTCAGCCAGGGCCATTTTCTGTTTCAGCTGTTCCATTTCCTACAATTGTTGTTGGGCGGCAGCCAGTTGTTGTTCAATGCTCTCTCCTCTCATTTCTTAAGTTTTTGTGTTGTTTGGTTTTGGGTTTTTGATTATTTTTGAGGTAGATGCCCCTCGGTGGGCGCCAATTATTTCGGCAGGGATTTCAGTGAACAGAAACATCCTGCAAGGGGAATTAAGGAGGGGTGATCTAACTCAAGTAGTTTGCCTGACTAGTATTGCTAAGTAAATAAATAAGTAAAAAGTAAAGACACAAAGATTTTATACGTGGAAAAACCCTGGGAATAAGGGAAAAAACCACGGGCACCAAGCTAGGAGAGATTGTTACTATGATTTTGGGTAGCCTGACAGAGTATTTGTGTCTCAGGCGTGACAGGTAAAGGATATTTAATATATTTTGAGTACAAGAATGAGAGTGATAGTATGAGTATATCAGTGTATGTTCCAATGTCCCTTCTATTTTTATCTTCTCTTCTATTTATATTAGCCTCCAAAAGTAGCTTCCTCTCGTCTGTTTAGGGTTTCCTGGTAAAAAGGACTCGTGCCCTATTTACCCGGAAGTAGTTGATTGACTGTAGCAGCATTTCAGCCGTTGGTTTTGACTCTTTCTTCGATCTTCTTCTTTTGAATTGGTCTTCCTTGTTTGTAGGGACCTTACTTATATGGCCAGGTCGTGTCTTTTTTGTAGCATGTCAGCTTGTATAATGTTTCTCTTGTGGCTGATATAGTTTCCTTTCAGGTCAGGCTTAGTAGTTGCCTGTCCTGTGCTTCTCTCCTGCTTGGTGCCTGTCTGTATACTCTTAATGCCTGACTTGGAGTATTTGCTGCTCAGGTCTTGGCTTTGAACATTGCATGGTATTTATCAGGCAAGGCGGGATATATATATAAGATAATGAGAACCGTGAGAACTCTTACTAAATCATCATTAAATCTTGTTCCGAAAGTTTTGATGGATCATTTACCCTTAGTTTAGTTTATTCAAACTGATGGTGCATTGTCGTCACACGCCCAATTAAACACATTTATATTTCTAAACAAACAACTAGTTAGTGGTTAAGTCGAGATCAATCCACGGGACGGTGTGCTTTGGGTTCTAAGTTTATCTATCTCAATTTATGCTAGTGTCACAATTGATTTGGGTTTTTAGTTGTGCTCTAAACTAATGAAAGCAATAAAGTAAAACAAGCAATAGCTTAAAAGATTTAAACAATTAATAAAGATACTAGGATATCATGGTTTCATAGGGGATTCATGGTTGTGATCATACAAACATGTTTCCATAGTTACAAGCAATTAATGTTGTAGAGGAACCGAGTTAGTTTACGTTTTACGGTTCATGGGAAGATTTGGGTCCTAGAGACGAGTCGTCTAGACTGTACAATACCTACAAGTCAACTTACTTTCTTCTTATTCACTTCTATGCATGGTCTAACAATACTCGAGTTGGTTTATATCTTACAAGTCTTGTTGAATAGATAAGATATGGGTACAAAATCCAAGGTTTCATAGTCTAGAATTTCATCAAACATAACATGTGCATAGGTTGACATTACAACAAGCAAGCAATCATAGGATAACATATTAGATTAAGCATAAATCTATCCCATGATTGACTCCCTTAATCCCTCACTAATCCTAGTTAAGTAACTACTCACTCATTATCATGGATTACATGTTATCAATGGTGTCAATCATTACAACAAATATAAACATGATTAAAGAGTGAGGAAATAAACAATAAAGAGTAAAGAGTAAAGGAATTATACCAAACTTAAGATGAACAATTGGAAAGGAAAGAATAATAGAAGAAAACTTGATTAATTCATTAAGAGTTGTCAAATCTCCAAATAATAACCCAATAATCTGCAATAACCCAATAATTAAGCTTGAATTACCTAATAATAACTTGAACAATAATTAATCAAAGATTAATGTGTGATTTTGTGGAATGATTAGAGGATAATCTATTCTAATCTACTCATAATCTAATCTAAGAGGACTCTCCTACACCTAAGGGCCCATTTTTTCTTGATTATTACAAATGGAGTATATATAGTGGTACATCATTAGGTTAAGCAAAGGTAGATTAGTAAATAACATTCTTAATTGTTGAATAGAGCTTTGCAAGTCGCGATGGACATGCGCCGATCATGTAGCAACTCCTAAGAAGATCTGTGCGTCCTGGCTTGAAGCACGGTTGATCCTGTAAGGGAATCCGCTTAGATTGGCTGCGGGACGCTCGGATCCTATGCTGAGACGCTTGTCTAGAGCTTGGGACGCACGGATCCTGGGACAGGGTTCCATCTCCTTGATTTTAAGCCTATGATCCTTCTATATACTCTTTTATTCTTCATCCTTGGCCATCATTCTTGACTCCTCTTCATACTAGTCCATCCAAGATCTTCAACAAGCTTCCGAATATGCGCGAGAGACGGGAATTCCGCCTCATTATCCTCTTTCCTACAAAACATATACAATGCAATAGGAAAGCAAAATAGGAGGAAATTGACGGATATAATGGTCATGAAATGCTATATTAGTATGAAAAATAGGTTCAATTAGGGGACTGAATGTGCGCAATTAAGAGTCACATCAAACATGCCCAAACCGAACCTTTACTCGTCCCGAGTAAAGAGGTGACTAGAACTAGACCTTTACTTATACTATCCTAGTAATAATATAACCGATGTGAGTTAATTAGCGGGTCTCACTTCGCCCCTTTAACTCACAACAAGAAATCAATGAGGTAAGATGCCTTCTTGCAAGGCAAGGTGGGGTGATGCGTGTCAATTATATGATGTTTTACACCCTATTTTACACGCATTTCAGAGCTCATTTATGTAGTTTAAGGCTACTATTTGCCCCATTTCGTGCACTTTCGTATTTTTATGTAATATTGCAGATTTATGCGAAAATGAGTAGATTTTGAGCCAAATCCGTCCCCGAGTACCTTGCACTGCATTTGACGTAAAGTATTTACTCAAGAAACGAGTTTGGTGCGCATTTCGAGGTCCGAAAGACAAATCCACGAGAATTTAGAAGACAAGTATCAGCTAAAGCAGTCGATCGACCGCTACCTATGGTCGATCGACCATACCACGACTTCCAGGAGCCACTGTTCAGAGCTTACCAGTCGATCGACCAGCCTCCGTGGTCGATCGACCAAGCCGCTAATCTGCGTGAATTAAAAGATCGAGAATAAGCAGGCCCATAGTAGTTAGGTTTTGGCAATAAGAACTACGTTGTATTCTATATAACGTATGCTAGGTTTTGAGAACATTCATTCAGTTTTCATCAGTGTTAGATCACGAAATTTGTTAGGGTTCTTTAGTTTACAAATATTTCTTTCAATAAAAGTTACATCGGCATTCGGTTTTCTGATTTTTTTTCCTGCAATTCTTCTACTGCTATTCCTTTATTCACTATTTCAGTTTTATTGCTTTTTTCGTTTGTAGCTAGAATTGATAGATTAGTTTCCCGAAGCCATAATTATTGTTTTATGCTAATCTTTTATTCCGTTAATTTAAGCATGAATTCAGTAGTTTATTTCGTTAATATTGTTGTTGTTTTTATCAATATCATGAGTAGCTAAATTATTCGTGCTAGGATGTAGGGGAACTGTAGGTTAGGCGGCATTAGAATAGGGAACCCTGAATCGCGCCACGGTCGATCGACCGCCTACCCTGGTCGATCGACTGGCCTCGTGAGATATGCTTCGTTTTAATTAATTTAATTTCTATGTTTGACGAATCGAGTGCACACGACTAGTTGAATGTCTAGGATTTGACCGACCCAATAAAGATCGAAAGATAGGGAAGGGAGATAGCCTACCTAATTTAGACGACTAGATTAACGAGATCGAAAGATAAGTTAGTTTAGACCTTTTAGTCACTTTTCAGAACAAAAGTTAGTATTAGTGATATTAGGGACCTGTAGCGAGATCGAAAGATGCTACCTGTGAGAGTGGACCGAGAGGACCTCTTATTTTCCCGTCTCACGTGTTTGTTTAAGACCTACCTAGTTTGCTGCCGCCGAAACTATAGTGAACCGACCATCCTTGCACCCTTTTTAATATCTGTTTCATCCGTCTATTTAGTTTATTGTCTTTTGTTGCCATTAGTTATAAGACCAACTCAATCAAACCCCCACATCATTGTTACCTTGGACTGAATTTAGACAACTAATAATTACATGTGCCTCTCTGTGGTTCGACCCTGTTACCACTAGCTTCTGTTAGTTTTAATAGGTTTATAAATATTGTTTTTGGTACTCACAACGATGGGTATCATGGGGCTTGCCAAAATGGCGATACATCCAAGCATTAAGCACACAAAACAAGTAATGGATGCATCTACAAAAGAATAACCACTTTCCTCATCTAAGTGGCGGAAATCATCTACAAGGGAAGCAATTTAAGGGTACACACTCCATTATAGGTATTGTTCCTCCAAACTACTAAGTCTAAAAGGATACCAACAAATTACCTCCAAGTTGTGTCAAACTAGGTTACCTTTGTCCACAATTGCTAAATGCTTTCGTCAAGAGTATACTCCCTATGGTGTTAGAAACACTGTAGGATCGCGGAATTCCCCCTCTTGCCTAGACAAGAAGAAGGGTCGTCCCCTCTCCACCATGCAACAAATAAGATCAATGGATAAAAGGGATTCAAAGTGTATGAGTTTCACATTTGTAGTTTGCTTTTTTTTTTTTTTGATTTGTTGTTCCCCCCAATTTCTTGTGGTATTTGACTTTTGAGAATATTTCCTTGCCATTTTTTATATTTGGCAATTTCTTTTGCATTCTTTGCATTTTTGAACTTTTTTCAAAGTAACCCCATTTTGTAGTAAGGGTACTTTTATTGAAGCATAGAAGTCTATTTTTACTCCTCTTTTCGTTGATGCATTTTTGTGCAAACATTTTGATTTTCATTTTCGAACTTGAACTCAATTTGGAGATTTTTGTACCCATTCCCTTTGTATTGACAAAACATGATAATAGAAGTGTAAGAACGGTTGCATGGCATCAAGGGTCACCTTGGAATAAACGGTAGCCAAGGAGTTATCACACCACAAGGTATTCTTGACTAGGCCTTAGTCCATGAGTCAAAAGATACTAGTATGACACATCCTAGGGTGTCTTGAGGGTATTCTAGCAAACAAAGTCTCAAGGAGAAAAATTATCTATAAGGGCCTTATATATACTTGTCAAGCTTCCTAAATAGGCATTTTCACAAAAAATTTCTAACCATGCAAACTACATTCCATGATGCAACTAACATATATACAACTCTAATGCATATACTTCTATCAACTATTATGCCATATAAACTAAATGCAACTCATAACAACACATAGATACACAAACCGCAACAACAAAATACAGCACATCCTCCTTGACATGTAAGCCCATCCTCCTCATAAATAATAAGAAGAAATGGAAGGGAAATAGGGATTAGAACGATCATACCAAGCGGTCTTTACATTCTCTTGCCAATGCCTCAAAATGTAGTGTTGTATCTATGTGAGAAGAGAACAAAAACACAAGTATATACAATTCTACACTACTAAATTCAAGAACATGTTTTTGGTTTTTGAAATTTTCAAATTTTTATGGATTTTGTTTTTATGAAATTAAAGAACATATTTTTGGGATTTTTCGAAATTTTTCAATTTTTTTGTATTTTGGAATATAAATTCCCATCCCCCACTTTATTTTGGACATTGTCCTCAATGTACATGTAGGAGTAGGAATGGAAAAGAAATACATGTTTTTGGGTTTTTGATTTTATGGAAATGAAGTACAAATGCAATGATATGATATGATATGATATGAATGAATGCATATTTTAACTAAACGCAATTCTATATGACATATATAATAAATGAATGCAATCTACACTACACTAGATAATGCATGTTCTCTATTAAACTATGGTCACCTATGATCAAACCTCCCCAAACCGATTTAAGAACTATTTCTAGTGTAGAAAGGAATAGGTTTGGTCATTAGTGGCAATGCATAAATTCTATTCTATATGCAACTAACTACATGAATCATGTGAGATATATATATATATATTACAATGCAAAATAATCTAATCACATGAGATACATTACAATGCAACTATACATGAGAGAATGGGAAAGAATATTATACAAATGGAGGTGGTTTGGTCAAGCACCTCTAGCCATCCTACTCATCATCATCATCATCATTACGGTATCAACGTCCGCTAGATCCTCCTTGGTCATATCCCCATCCTTGTCTAAAGAATCCTTCACCTTGGTCTCCAAAGTTCCCTCCTTGGTTGCCATAGTTAGGGAACAAGAGATGTGGTTGAGCCCAAGATGGATGAGGGCCTCTAGGGTTTATGTACCCTTGTTGAGCCATGTTGTAGTAGGAGGGGTATTGGGCCAAGTAGTTGTCGACTCTCCCATTGTGCACTCCAAGATCAACATTTTGCATGAGCTGCATCAAATCGGTCATAGATGGAGCTCTCGTGTCTTGAGGAGTGAATGGTACATGTTGTGTTGGGTAGGGTAGAATGGGTACATAAGATGGTGGTGCGGCACCCCATTCCGGCAACTCGCGAGGTCGATGAGGTGCTTCTTCTCTTGGTGGTTGGTTGTCATGGATTTCATTGGGGAGGAGGTAGCTTGGCCTAGGCGAGTACCGGCTCAAGTGGGGCTCGGTAGGTGGTGTGTTCTATCCCCTTAGAATAATTGATGTGCAACCCTTGGTGAACCACTCTACAGTTCCGGCCTCATTGTAAGTACACCATCAGTGGTGGTTGAAGATAGAATCCTTATCTATCAAAGTGATCCCCTTGAGCTTTTCATAGCTTCCATCAAGGTTGAACCCGGGGAAAAGTTCCTTGGCTAAAATTGTAATTAGGCCTCTCATCACAAAGGTTTTGATATGAGTGTTCCATTGTGCAAAGTCATTGAACCGTGTAAGCATCTCAAGGGGTGTGTTGAAATTGTAGGGCCTTGTCCCTTGCACATTCAAATATGACTATAGAAAAGTCAAGTCAAGAAGGGTGCACCTATCTTGCTCTTGTCTTCCATTGATAGTCCCGGCGATAAACCGTTCAGTAATTCTAATCACCGGATGTTGGATTGGAAAGGTATAACATTGTTTGTAGGAATGAAGTTCTCTCCCAAAAATAGCCTCCCAAAGGTGGTTAACACTAAAGGCAGAGGGCTTATCGGTGTCATCCCTCGGTACCTCAAGACCAAAAATACTTGCAAATTGGTCTAGAGTCAACCTATGGTCTCTATTGCAAAGACAGAACATCAAACCAACATCTTTTCGCCGAGTGGTGACTACCCGGAGACTATACAAAAACTCTAGCGTGAGACTCAAGTATGTGTCCTCATGGGCATAGAACATTTTCTCAAGACCCATACCATTGAAAAACACCTCCGTTTGGTTCCTTATGCCAAGTATTTCTAATGCATCAAGATCGATGAATTGAGTTGGTTCATAGTCCTTACTTAGCAATTGCTCAAATTGTTGGGGGTGTTCATCTTTGGCGAAGATTACCTCCGGGAAATACTCAAGTTTTACAACACCTTGTATCATTAGATTCCCTTGGCCCCTTGCCTCCCGTGGGGCGGATGAAGTAGCACCCTTGCGACGCTTGGGCACGGAATCGGCGGCTTTCTTGCTTTTGCTCCTTAGATTCATCATCCTTGCTTGATGTGGTAGGGTTTTGTTTGGTTTGTGATGGGGTTTTTGTGGGGATTTTGTGAGGAGGATGATGAGATTTGATTTTGATAAGATAAGGGAATAGGGATGGTGGGGGATGTATATATCGAAGAAGGGATCTTGGACGAGCGGGCTAGGGTTGGGCTCGGGCGTATTTAACTGTGACCCAGTCATTTACCCGTTACAATCCGTGCGTCCTTTCATCGGCTCGAGCGTCCTGAGGATGCAGTACGGGCGTCCTGTTGAGGAGATACACGGATCCCCTTACAGGTAGTCTTTTTATTTTCCATTCAGGTCAGGACGAGCGTCTTGACTTCAGGATGAGCGGATCTTTAACTGCACGCGCGTCCTCTGAAAAATCTACTCGGATTTTCTTCCAGGAAAAAGTCGCGCGGATCTTTAACTGCACGAGCGTCCTGGTGTCGGCTCGAGCGGATCATTAGTGGGACGTGCGTCCTGGCTCAAAGTCGCGCGGATTTTGTGACAGCGATCTTTTTGCCTGAAACACAGCTCGGGACGATCGGGCTGCTGTCAGGACGCGCGTCTTGAGTTGTTCTTTATCAACCCTTCAATCATTTCATGCTAATTCTTTCCCTTGCACCATTTTGTGCTTCCTTCTTATCAATTTATGAAAATTTGCTCAAAGAATGGGTAAGTAACCCTCCCCCACGACTCTCATGTAGAAAATGCAAGTAATCTAAAAAGTACGTTAAATATGTTACAATGTAAAGTTATATAAAGGAATATTTTACAAGTGGTGGTTTGAGATAGGACTCCACCAAACTAGTTTGAAATGTTGAAATCTATTGTCCATAGAGCTCAAGGCCCTTAAGAGTTGGTCAAAAGCTTTTGAATGGTTCTCAAGTAAGCATGAATAAGTTTTGAACCATTGCAAAATAGAGTAGGGCCAATCTATGAGGGACCTCCCTTTGAACTCCTTATTTTTCTCTTTTGCTTTGTCATGATGGCCTTCCCGGCTCTTAAAACTAGCAAACTTGAGATTCTTGTCATTGGGGATTTTCCGGTTGCTACTATTTCTTCCAAAGTTGAGGACGAAAATACTTGGATTAGGTGATTTTCCAAGAATAGAAGGTGAACTTCCATGGCATTGATGATGGGGTGTTTTAGGTGTTGGGATAGTGGTGCCAAATTTCCACATGTAGACTCCTTCTTAGCCCTCTCTTTGAGCTTCTCCGCTAAGTAATTCTTGTATGATAATTTGACTTTTGTGAGAAGGTCCGTAATGTCATCTCCAAGTATCATGGGCTCCATAGTGGGTTTGAAAAGGCTCTCATGAAGGCATTCCTATAGGCAAACTTCAAATTTCTCAAAGATGGGCTCCTCAAGCAAATTGATTTCACAACTCCATTTATCATTTGAGCTAATTTTCCTTCATCGTCTTCTTCCATAGATGCGTCATCATTGCTTTCTCCATATGAATCATAAATAGGGGCTTCATTTCTCCTCAATAGTTCTTTCTCCACCGTCTCATTGTCCACATCAAAGGACACACCCTCATACTCACAAAGGCTAAGAGCATTTGGCTTACTCAACCTCATATCTTCTTCATTAAATACTACACTTTCATACTCACAAGAGTTCAAGGAGATTGGCTCCTCCCACTTCACATCTTCTTCATCAAAAGTCATTGCCTCAAATTCACATTCATGGTCAATGCTCAAGGATTGGTGGGGAGTGGTTGCTTGGGTTTCCTTCATTTGGGCAATTCAAATTGCCAACTCCTCACCTTGGGTAACAATGCTTTGAAGAACATTGTCCCTATTTTGGCTCTCTTCTAGCAGTTGTGTGAAGAAATTTTGTTGGTCTCCCATCGTTTGGAGAACCATATTTTGAATATCAAATTTGGGCTCATATTTTTGTTGTGGGTGGGTGTAAAAGTGGTGATATTGTGGCATTGGCATTGGTTGTAATATGGGCCTTGGGTGGGTGGTTGTTGTGGGTATTGGATGTAGTGATTTTGGTGGCAAAAGTTGGGGTAGTAGTTAGGATTTTCATTGTATGAGTAGTAACGTAGGTTTGTATTGACTTGCTCCTCAAACTCCCCATACCCATTGTAGTCATACTCAAAATATCCACCACATACTCCATGTACCAAGTTTTGGGTCATCATCTTAGCCAAGATAAAGATACAACTACAAACATGGAAACTGCAATAAAACGGTAAAAACGACCTTGAGGAACAAGTTCCTGAAGGTTAAAGCACAATTAAAAATAGACAAACAAGTAACAACTTAATCACAAAACACCGTCCCGGCAACGCCGCCATTTTTGATGGTGCGTTGTCGTCACACGCCCAATCAAACACATTTATATTTCTCAACAAACAACTAGTTAGTGGTTAAGTCGAGGTCGATCCATGGGACGGTGTGCTTTGGGTTCTAAGTTTATCTAACTCAATTTATTCTAGTGTCACAATTGATTTGGGTTTATAGTTGTGTTCTAAACTAATGAAAGCCATAAAATAAAACAAGCAATAGCTTAAAAGATATAAACAATTAATAAAGATACTAGGATGTCATGGTTTCATAGGGGATTCATGGTTGTGATCATACGAACATGTTTCCATTGTTACAAGCAATTAATGTTGTAGAGGAACCGAGTTAGTTTATGTCTTACGGTTCATAGGAAGATTTGGGTCCCAGAGCCGAGTCGTCTAGACTGTACAACACCTACAAGTCGACTTACTTTCTTCCTATTCACTTCTATGCATGGTCTAACAAGACTCAAGATTTTTTATATCTTACAAGTCTTGTTGAATAGATAAGAGATAGGTACAAAATGCAAGGTTTCATAGTCTAGCATTTCATAAAACATAACATGTGCATAGGTTGACATTACAACAAGCAAGCAATCATAGGATAACATATTAGATTAAGCATAAATCTATCCCATGATTGACTCCCTTAATCCCCCACTAATTCTAGTTAAGTAACTACTCACTCATTATCATGGATGACATGTTATCAATGGTGTCAATTATTACAACTAGTATAAACATGATTAAAGAGTGAGGAAATAAATAATAAAGAGTAAAGAGTAAAGAAATTATAACAAACTTAAGATGAACAATTGGAAAGAAAGAATAATAGAAGAAAACTTGATTAATTCATGAAGAGTTGTCAAATCTCCAAATAATAACCCAATAATATTCAATTACCCAATAATAAAGCTTGAATTACCCAATAATAACTTGAACAATAATTAATGAAAGATTAATGTGTGATTTTATGGAATGATTAAAGTATAATCTATTCTAATCTACTCTTAATCTAATCTAAGAGGACTCTCTTTCACCTAAGGGCCCCTTTTTCCTTGATTATTACAAATGGAGTATATATAGTAGTACATCATTAGGTTAAGCAAGGGTAGATTAGTAAATAACATTCTTAGTTGTTGAATAGAGCTTTGCAAGTCTCGTGGGACATGCGCGGATCATGTAGCAACTCCTAAGAAGATCTGTGCGTCATGGTTTGAAGCACGGTTGATCCTGTAAGGAAATCCGCTCGGATTGGCAGCGGGACGCTCGGATTCTCGGTTGAGACGCGCGGCTTGGTTTCGGGACGCTCGGATCCTATGCTGAGACGCTTGTCCAGAGCTTAGGACGCACGGATCCTGGGACAGGGTTCCATCTCCTTACTTTTAGGCCTATGATCCTTCTATATACTCTTTTATTCTTCATCCTTGGCCATCATTCTTGCCTCCTCTTCATACTAGTCAATCAAGATCGTCAACAAGCTTCCGAATATGCGCGAGAGACGGGAATTCCGCCTCATTATCTTATTTCCTACAAGACATATACAATGTAATATGAAAGCAAAATAGGAGGAAATTGACGGATATAATGGTCATGAAATGCTATATTAGTATGCAAAATGGGTTAAATTAGGGGACTAAATGTGCGCAATTAAGAGTCACATCAACACATTTTTAGTATAGTTAAACATAATTTTTTGATTTTATTAACAAAATATTAACTTAATGTACAAAAATACAATTAGGTATACTAAAATGGCTATAGATGCACGAAAACGAATACTAGGTGCATGAAAATTGTTACATGCATGACAATGATTACTAGGTTTAGGAAATATCAGGCTCTAGGTGCACGAAAATGAGTTCTAGGTGCATGAAAACTGTTAGATACATGAAAACGAGTAGTAGGTGCATGAAAATTTAATAAAATATTTATCACCTCGATTTACGTCAATAATTTATACTTTTTGCACCAAGAAATATGTTACCTAGCCATAAAATTCTATGCGGAATCCAAATATGTCATTATTTTTTAGAAAAAAAATCGGTAAGGTAGAGTTCTCACGGTTCTCACTATGTAGGTGGTTCTCACTAGATACCAAATCTATATATATATATATATATATATATATATATATATATATATATATATATATATATATAAATGAGATCTAATGAGTCCACCTTAAGTCATTGAGTCCATAAGTCCCATTTAGAGCCCTTAGATTGTGAGGATGAATGGCTAAGATTACACCAAAAAGCAACTTATAACATTATAATAATATGTAGAGTATTTACCTCTCTCGTTAGGGTGATAGACTTATTGTTCAAATTCTGCATGTTTGTTCCTCCATCAGTCATACGCACGTTATTCAACTTCCCTCCACTATCTCATACAACTCCTCTAATAATTTCAAAAAACCGTCCTTACTAATTCCTGTGTTTCATCTCACATTTCTTCCATTTTATTTTCTACATATCCTCTTCCTTAGCAAATACAACAAATCCATTTTCTTCTCTATATTTTATCCCATTCAACCGCTCGTAGTTCCTGTCTTTGTTTCCTTACCTCACTTTGAAGGTAATTCATTGATCATCCTTTATTTTTTTCTTTGTTGTAATTTTTTAAATTTGTAAATTATCCTTGAGTCGTAATTGTTACATTGGGGTTATTTCATTTTTGTATTTTGTTATTTAAGAGTTTATGATTTTATTGCATGCTTAAATTTATGTGATTTTTATTATATTTGATTATCCATAAACATTTTGATTCAATAGCATGTTTGAATTTAATTCTAAGTGGGTAGTGTAAATATTATAGTCTTTGAATTGCTAATTAAATTGATAGAGTAAATCTGAACTGATGGGTAGTGTGAATGTATTTGTTAGGGTTTCAATCGAGCCTGTGTTTGGGGATTGTAAATGTGATGTAATTGGGACTGTGAATGTGAGGACAGCCCAAGTGTAAATGTGAACCAAAAAAAAATGTAAATGTGAACAAATATAAAGTGTAAATGTGAATATAGGAGAAGTGTAAATGTGAACAAATAAAGTGTAAATCTGACTAAATTGGAAGTGTAAATGTGAAGATACTGGAAGTGTAAATGTGAGGGTAGGAGAATTGTAAATGTGAACAAATAAAGGATAAATCTGACTAAATTGGAAGTGTAAATGTGAAGATACTAAAAGTGTAAATGTGAGGATAGAGTAAGTGTAAATGTGAACACTTAAAATGTAAATCTGACTAAATTGGATTTGTAAATGTGAAGATACTGGAAGTGTAAATGTGAGGATAGAGTAAGTGTAAATGTGAACACTTAAACTGTAAATATGACTAAATTGGAAGTGTAAATGTGAAGATAATGGAAGTGTAAATGTGAGGGTAGGAGAATTGTAAATGTGAACAAATAAAGGGTAAATCTGACTAAATTGGAAGTGTAAATGTGAAGATACTGGAAGTGTAAATGTGAGGATAGAGTAAGCGTAAATGTGAACACTTAAAGTTTAAATCTGACTAAATTGGAAGTGTAAATGTGAAGATACTAGAAGTGTAAATATGAGGATAGGAGAAGTGTAAATGTGAACAAATAAAGTGTAAATCTGACTAAATTGAATTTGTAAATGTGAAGATACTGGAAGTGTAAATGTGAGGATAGAGTAAGTGTAAATGTAAATGTGTAGACTGTTATAGGTTGACTAATATTGTGCATTTCTTATGTACTTTTTTTTCCTGATTCAGATGGTATCGATGGAGAACTACACAAAACGAAGAACAACCACAAGTTACCCCTCTTTTTCCGTTAAGTGTCGCCCCAACAGGGTTCACAAGCTTATTAGTAAGCTTAACATTGCTAAACGAGCCGCTGTACAGAGGATTGGATTTGGGGGGCTGCTTCATCTTAAACTCAAAACTTTCCCACTTTCACATGTTCCTGAATTTCTCGAGGCTTTCAGCGATGGTTCTTATGTTTTCAGGGCGTCGGATTTGAAGGAGTTTATGGTTACTAAGTATGATGTCTATGACTGTTTCATGTTACCTGTTGGTGAGAGAGAGATGGAAATAGTACCTACTGGACATATGCCTGGTGCTAAAGATGAAAAATATGTGCGCATAAAACAACTGCGGCGCAAAAAGTTCAAAGTGAAATCAAATTCCGATTCTATTCCTTTAGGAGACGTCTTCAATTATATTGAGTCAAAGCAATTCAAAGATGGAGGGGATGAATTCTGCCTTTGTTTGTCTTTGCTTAGCATTTCATCATTCCTTGCGCCGACATTGAACAACGGCATTGAAATGAAACTTTTGAAAGTGGTTGAAGATGTGAGTGCCATACTAGAGTATGACTGGTGCTCGTATGTATTAGAATGTTTAGCTAATGCTGCATCTGAGGCTCACAGCGTGCAGTCACATCTGCTTGGTTGTATCCTTTTCCTTATGATTACTTATTTTCAGCGTATGATTACCGTGGTAGGAGTTGCCCGACGGCCTTCCACTTCTTGAAAGATTGGGATCGAAGACTTTATCGAAGAGGTTAAAGGTTGAGCTGGACGTGGGTCCATTGGGTCGACTAACTTTGTCCAAGGTGAAGTACCCCCGATGTCAAAACAAGACCCCTGATGAGAAGGACACTGGTAATACGATGTTGGCCATAGCTGGCGTGCCCAAGGCGCCATTGGCAAGCCCTACGCCTCTTCTAATTTCAACATCGGGTATTACACCCGATAAGAAGTTTATTCAGATTGAACTCCCTCCCCCCCCCCCCCCCGGTGTTGAAGATGACGATGAGTTGAAAGCTAGGGCTGTAGATGTAAGTATTATGTTATGAATGTTTAATTAATGGCCTATTTTTTTAATATATATATATATATATATATATATATATATATATATATATATATATATATTGAGCAGGTATATTTTGTGTATCTGGACTCTTAAATCTTTTTTTTGTTACCAATTGTATGGTGTACACGAGCTATACTTGAAGATTCAAAGGAACGATGTGGCCTTCTATTCCCGGTATGCGGATGCAGCTGCAATGCTTAAGAATTTAACAACAGGTGCTACTTCTTCAACTGGTATTGTTCTGTCACAAGTGACGCAAGCTTTTTTTGAAGGTGCAAAGGTGAAGGAATATGTTGAAGAAGTCGGAAATTTAGCTTCCCAAATGAAGAAATCTAATGATAGCGCTCCCTCATTGTCAGATGTTGGGAAGGTGGCCAAGAAAAAAACAAAGGCAAGCAAGAAAAAAAAGACCAAGGTTCCTAAGTTCGAGTTTACGCCTACTGTAGAGCCTGTATCACTTGCAGAAGATTCTGATTTGGGTGATAAAGCAGGTGATGCGGCAATGTCACAGGTAATGGAGACCGCTGATTTCTACAACACCGCTGAACTTAACGAAGCCTGTCGATGAGAGGAAGAGGAATGCGGGCAAGATTTAACCGACGACTTGACTCAATTAACGGATCGGAAGATCTAGAAAGAATTTATAGCCCGGATGAAGTTCAAGAAGCTTACACAAAGCCGTCATTGAACGAGGAGCGGGAAAGTTTGAGAGGGGAAGTGCCTGTTAGTAGTGGTGCCCCTGAGAATGCTGAACATGTTGTTGAGAAGGGTAATTTAGAAGCAACGAATAAGGTGGATGCGGATGTGGTAGTTCAGTCAACTGAAGATGGTTCATCTTCAGTTCAACTAAAATTTATTCCGACTGCTGATATTGAGAACGCGTTGCAAGGTTTGACAGATATTGGTGATGGTGAAGTGGCAGAGGGCTGCGTAAAGAGAGGTCAGGATGAGTTTGTGCAGGGTATGGATATGGAGCTGGCTCAAGAACAGGGACCTGTTACTGGTGAAAGGGAAGTGTCTTATTCAAAAGTAGCGAACAAGGTGGATGCGGATGTGGTAGTCCCGTCAATTGAAGATGATTCATCTTCATTTCAGTTGAAATTTATAGTGACAGCTGATATTGATAACGCGCTGAATAAGTTGTCAGACAGCGGTGACGGTGAAGTGGCACAGGGTGGTGCACCTAGAGAACACGACGGGGCTGTGCAGGGCATGGATATGGAGCCGCCTCAAGATCAGGGGCCCTGCCGTGGGCCCGAATCACTGGTGGTTGGACTAGTGCCTGGCGAGGATGTGGATGTTAGCGGTGCACCGAGAGACCAGGACAAAGCTGTGCAGGGCATGGACATGGAGCCGCCTCAAGATCAGGGGCCCTACCGTGGGCCTAAATCACTGGTGGTTGAACTAGTGTCTGGGGAGGCTGTGGATGTTAGCGGTGCACCGGGAGCGGAACAGCCCGTTGACCGACCCCAATTTAGTGGTACGAAAGTACCAGATGTTGAGTCGGGCGTTGTTTCGACCACAGACCATGAAGATGCATCTCAAGAAGGGTTAGAGAGTGGTAGTGGCATGGTCAACGAGCAAGGTAAACGCCCTACTGCACAAACCGCTTATCCTGGTTCATTTCAGAATGATGACAAGCCCATGGATGTTGTAGAGGGAGCAGGTAAGGTGGTTGTTGAAGCACCCTCCTCCAAGTTGAAGTTGCCGGAATTTCAGTGTATGTTTATATCTGTTGTAGAGCTAGCTGAGGCATTTAAGGGGGTTCCAGGTGAGGAGTTTGGAACGACTGATGCGGCACGCCCTTCTGAACCAGCCGTTCCTGCGGATGGTCGGGAAATTTATGTCCCCCAGAGTAACCTGGATCACCACCCTTTCCTATTTCATTCAACTGAGCCGTTACAGTGCATGGAAGTGGTCCTTGAGAATCTGACTTGCACCATGGATTGTGGGGAACCCATGCTTGAGCAGGGCTTTGTTACTATAGACCTGCAGCTGAATAAGAAATTATTTAGGAATATTTTTAAGGAAAGGAATACGTCCTGGACTACGTATTTAACAAATCAGAAGCTTGGTTGAAAGGGTGAGTCAATTAATTTCTATGTCAAACATATTAATACTTATAAGTTGTCGTAATCACGTTCGCCTTATATAACTTTTTCTTTTTTTGTAGGGAAGAATTGGCAGTATTTTCAGACTTTTTCTTCGTGTCACGGGAAGACATGTTAACCCTTGAACCTGGACAGGAAGTTATATCTTCTGTAATCGATTGTTGGTGCCTACTAATCAATAAGATGATGTATGGCCAAACTGCACCAGTTGCATCCTCTCGTTGTTTCTTCGGGCTTAGTCACACCGTATTTCTCCTATCCTTACTCAATGCAATTTGTATAGTTTCAATTTAATTGTAATGTAAGTGTCTAAATTTAATAGCGCTGCCCTTCGTTTGAACAGAGTGTTGTGCTGGATATTTGGAAAGCCAAGAAGAAAGGAATTGTTCTTGACCAAAAGGACGAAATCTGGGCTGAGTGGGATGCTTGGATTCAATCTTGTTTGTCTCCATTTCAACTTGGATCTGATATGGTAAGTGTAAATGTGACCTATTGTGAAGTGTAAATGTAATCACACAGAAAGTGTAAATGTCATCACACAGAATGTGTATATGTGATTTACAAAGAAAGTGTAAATGTCATGACATTTAAAGTCTGGATGTGATTAAGAAGAAAGTGTAAATGTCATGACATATGAAGTGTAAACGTGAGACATAGTGAACTGTAAATGTCATGATGTATAGTGTAAATGTCATCACACAGAAAGTGTATATGTGATTATATAGAAAGTGTATATGTCATGACATAGGGAGTGTAATTGTGTCTCCCTTTTGAACTTGATTCTGATAGGGATAAGTGTAAATACGAAGTATAAATGTGAGATATTGTGAAGTGTAAATGTCATGACATATAAAGTGTAGATGTGATTAAGAAGAAAGTGTAAATGTGAGACATAGTGAAGTGTAAATGTGAGACATAGTGAAGTGTAAATGTCATGATGTATAGTGTAAATGTGATTATATAGAAAGTGTAAATGTGATGACATAGAGAGTGTAAAGGTGACTAAATAGGAAGTGTAAATGTCATGACATATAAAGTGTAAATGTGAATATATGGAAATTGTAAATGTCATGACATATAAAGTGTAAATGTGAATATATGGAAAGTGTAAATGTCATGACATAGGGAGTGTAAATGTGAGACATAGTGAAGTGTAAATGTCATGATGTATAGTGTAAATGTGATTATATGTAAATGTGATGACATAGGGAGTGTAAAGATGACTTAATAGGAAGTGTAAATGTCATGACATATAAAGTGTAAATGTGAATATATGGAAAGTGTAAATGTCATGACATAGGGAGTGTAAATGTGACGAATTATTGAAAGTGTAAATGTGAAATTTTACTAAGTGTAACTGTTATGTCTTTGTTGTCACATCCGTCAGGTCTTCATCCCGTTCTTATCTGGAAATAATGATCATTACAGCTGCACATGCATAAACTTCGTATCCGAGCATATAGAGTATTTGGACAATCGTCGCTAAGACGATGATTTTGAGAAGCTTCCATATTTTGGAATTTCGCGTATTGCGGTAATAATTATAAATAGCATACCTTAATTTGTTCTTTAGTGTATATGTAATCTGGAAATGTAAACACTGTTTTTAAATTGACTATTTTTTTGAGATACCTTTTACAGTGTGATTTAATGGGCGAGTATCTGGAGTCTAAAGGGTTTGCCAGAGGTTCAAAGGTCGCCAGGTTTAAATTTGTCAATGTCGAATTTAAATGGCAAGGTAGCAGGCATTCTGCGTTTGATTGCGGGGTGTACACGATAATACACATGCTGCTTTTCAATGGGAAGCTTTTTGACTGCGCCTTAGCTGAGATGGACGTTATCAACCTCATCCGGGCTGAAGTGGTGTCGATCCTTATCCTGAGTGACCATAACAAAGTGAGGGAGAGAGTTCGCGCAAGGATAACCCAGTTCAGGCAAAAGTATGGTCAAAGTCTGAATTCGGTCTCCTATGCTGCACAGAAGCGGAGTCTGGATGATGAGGAAGAGATTACGGACAGTAAACGGCCCCGTATTGCAGACACACCCCCTAAACGAGTAGAAGGAAGCCCTGTGGTCAAACCTGTAGCCATACCGGCGGAAAGCAGCCCCGTTGTTATTCAAGCATCAGTGCAGTCTTCAGGTAGCTAACTTTTGTCAACCGTAAGGAGCCGTCCCCGGGGCGGGGGGGATGGCTTGGGAAGCTCAATTGACTGTAGGGCTGCTGGTACGCAGACTCTTGTTGTCTCGACCTTCTTACGGAACAATCAAACTTTGGTCATGGGTGTTCGATCACGTCGAAAGCATGCGGTGGACTATTGCTTGTAAGACGACTACAACTTTGAAAATTCGTTAGTATCTCTCACACTCTTATAACAGGGTCAATTAGTTACGATATTTAATTTGTAACTAATTCTCAATTTCTTACTACTATACGTGTGTTGCATTGCAGCGAATCAATATCTTGGTACAGTAGGCATGCCGCGCTACGCCGGTCCGACATCATGTCCATGCTTCCTACGGTTGTAATGTCGCCTGTTGTCATTGAGTCCTGGGCTATTTTGCTGAACCATTTGGAGTCTGCTGAATACTTACTTCCTAGGATGGCCTTCTTTGGGAAGCTTCCATATTTTGTAATTTCGCGTATTGCGGTAATATTTATAAATAGCATACCTTAATTTGTTCTTTAGTGTATATGTAATAAGGAAAAGTAAACACTATTTTTAAATTGACTATTTTTTTGAAATACCTTTTACAGTGTGATTTAATGGGCGAGTATCTGGAGTCTAAAGGGTTTGCCGGAGGTTAAAAGGTCGCCGGGTTTAAATTTGCCAATGTCGAATTTAAATGGCAAGGTAGCGGGCATTCTGCGTTTAATTGCGGGGTGTACATGATGATACACATGCTGTTTTTGAATGGGAAGCTGTTTTACTGTGCCTTAGGTGAGATGGACGTTATCAACCTCATCCGGGCTGAAGTGGTGTCGATCCTTATCCTAAGTGACCATAACAAAGTGAGGGAGAGCGTTCGCGCAAGGATAACCCAGTTCAGGCAAAAGTATGGTCAAGGTCTGAATTCGGTCTCCAATGCTGCACAGAAGCGGAGTCTGGACGATGAGGAAGAGATTACGTACAGTAAACGGCCCCGAATTGCAGACACACCCCCTAAACGCGTTGAAGGAAGCCCTGTGGTCAAACCTGTAGCCATACCGGCGGAAAGCAGCCCCGTTGTTATTCAAGCGTCAGTGCAGTCTTCTGGTAGATAACCTTTGTCAGCTGTAAGGACCCGTCCCCGGGGCGGGGGGGATGGCTTGGGAAGCTCAATTGACTGTGGGGCTGCTGGTATGCAGACTCTTGTTATCTCGACCTTCTTACGAAACAATCAAACTTTGGTCATGGGTGTTCGATCACGTCGAAAACATGCGGTGGACTATTGCTTGTTAGACGACTACAACTTTGAAAATTCATTAGTATCTCCCAGACTCCTATAACAGGGCCAATTAGTTACGATATTTAATTTGTAACTAATTCTCAATTTCTTACTAATATACGTGTGTTGCATTGCAGCAAATCAATCTCTTGGTACAGTAGGCATGCCGCGCTACGCCGGTCCGATATCATGTCCATGCTTCCTAAGGTTGTAATGTCGCCTATTATCATTGAGTCCTGGGCTGTTTTGCTGAACCATTTGGAGTCTGCTGAATACTTACTTCCTAGGATGGCCTTCTTTGGGAAGCTTCCATATTTTGGAATTTCGCGTATTGCGGTAATAATTATAAATAGCATACCTTAATTTGTTCTTTAGTGTATATGTAATCTGGAAATGTAAACACTATTTTAAAATTGACTATTTTTTTTAAATACCTTTTACAGTGTGATTTAATGGGCGAGTATCTGGAGTCTAAAGGGTTTGCCAGAGGTTAAAAAGTCGCCGGGTTTAAATTTGTCAATGTCGAATTTAAATGGCAAGGTAGCGAGCATTCTGCGTTTAATTGCGGGGTGTACAAGATGATACACATGCTGCTTTTCAATGGGAAGCTTTTTGACTGTGCCTTAGGTGAGATGGACGTTATCAACCTCATCCGGGCTGAAGTAGTGTCGATCCTTATCCTGAGTGACCATAACAAAGTGAGGGAGAGCGTTCGCGCAAGGATAACCCAGTTCAGGCAAAAGTATGGTCAAGGTCTGAATTCGGTCTCCAATGCTGCACAGAAGCGGAGTCTGGACGATGAGGAAGAGATTGCGTACAGTAAACGGCCCCGTATTGCAGACACACTCCCTAAACGAGTAGAAGGAAGCCCTGTGGTCAAACCTGTAGCCATACCGGCGGAAAGCAGCCCCGTTGTTATTCAAGCGTCAGTGCGGTCTTCAGGTAGCTAACCTTTGTCAGCCGTAAGGAGCCGTCCCCGGGGTGAGGGGAATGGCTTGGGATGCTCAATTGACTGTGGGGCTGCTGGTACGCAGACTCTTGTTGTCTCGACCTTCTTACGTAACAATCAAACTTTGGTCCGGGATCAAACTTTGGTCAGGGGTGTTCGATCACGTCGAAAGCATGCGGTGGACTATTGCTTGTTAGACGACTACAACTTTGAAAATTCGTTAGTATCTCTCAGACTCTTATAACAGAGCCAATTAGTTACGATATTTAATTTGTAACTAATTCTCAATTTCTTAATACTATACGTGTGTTTCATTGCAGCGAATCAATCTCTTGGTACAGTAGGCATGTCGCGCTACGCCGGTCCGACATCATGTCCTTGCTTCCTAAGGTTGTAATGTCGCCTGTTGTCATTGAGTCCTGGGCTGTTTTGCTGAACCATTTGGAGTCTGCTGAATACTTACTTCCTAGGATGGCCTTCTTTGGGAAGCTTCCATATTTTGGAATTTCGCGTATTGTGGAAATAATTATAAATATCATACCTTAATTTGTTCTTTACTGTATATGTAATCTGGAAATGTAAACACTATTTTAAATTGACTATTTTTTTGAAATACCTTTTACAGTGTGATTTAATGGACGAGTATCTGGAGTCTAAAGGGTTTGCCAAAGGTTCAAAGGTCGCCGGTCTTAAATTTGTCAATGTCGAATTTAAATGGCATGGTAGCGGGCATTCTGCCTTTTTATTGCGGGGTTTACATGATGATACACTTGCTGCTTTTCAATGGGAAGCTTTTTTACTGCGCCTTAGGTGAGATGGACGTTATCAACCTCATCCGGGCTGAAGTGGTGTCGATCCTTATCCTGAGTGACCATAACAAAGTGAGGGAGAGCGTTCGCGCAAGGATAACCTTGTTCAGGCAAAAGTATGGTCAAGTTCTGAATTCGGTCTCCAATGCTGCACAGAAGCGGAGTCTGGACGATGAGGAAGAGATTACGTACAGTAAACGGCCCCATATTGCAGGCACACCCCCTAAACGCGTAGAAGGAAGCCCTGTGGTCAAACCTGTAGCCATACCGGCGGAAAGCAGCCCCGTTGTTATTCAAGCGTCCGTGCATTCTTTAGGTAGCTAACCTTTGTCAGCCGTAAGGAGCCGTCCCCGGGGCGAGAGGGATGGCTTGGGATGCTCAATTGACTGTGGGGCTGCTGGTACACAGACTCTTGTTGTCTCGACCTTCTCACCGAACAATCAAACTTTGGTCAGGGGTGTTCGATCACGTCGAAAGCATGCGGTGGACTATTGCTTGTTAGACGACTACAACTTTGAAAATTCGTTGGTATCTCTCAGACTCATATAATAGGGCCAATTAGTTACGATATTTAATTTGTAACTAATTCTCAATTTCTTACTACTATATGTGTGTTTCATTGGAGCGAATCAATCTCTTTGTACAGTAGGCATGCCGCGCTACGCCGGTCCGACATCATGTCCATGCTTCCTAAGGTTGTAATGTCGCATGTTGTCATTGAGTCCTGGGCTGTTTTGCTGAACTATTTGGAGTCTGCTGAATACTTACTTCATAGGATGGCCTTCTTTCGGAAACTTCCATATTTTGGAATTTCACGTATTGCGGTAATAATTATAAATAGCAAACCTTAATTTGTTCTTTAGTGTATATGTAATCTGGAAATGTAAACACTATTTTGAAATTGAATATTTTTTTAAAATACCTTTTACAGTGTGATTTAATGGGCGAGTATCTGGAGTCTAAAGGGTTTGCCAGAGGTTAAAAGGTCGCCGGGTTTAAATTTTTCAATGTCGAATTTAAATGGCAAGGCAGCGGGCATTCTGCCTTTTTATTGCGGGGTTTACATGATGATACACTTGCTGCTTTTCAATGGGAAGCTTTTTTACTGTGCCTTAGGTGAGATGGACGTTATCAACCTCATCCGGGCTGAAGTGGTGTCGATCCTTATCCTGAGTGACCATAACAAAGTGAGGGAGAGCGTTCGCGCAAGGATAACCTTGTTCAGGCAAAAGTATGGTCAAGTTCTGAATTCGGTCTCCAATGCTTGCCGCACGAAGCGAGTCCGGACGATGAGGAAGAGATTACGTACAGTAAACGGCCCCATATTGCAGGCACACCCCCTAAACGCGTAGAAGGAAGCCCTGTGGTCAAACCTGTAGCCATACCGGCGGAAAGCAGCCCCGTTGTTATTCAAGCGTCCGTGCATTCTTCAGGTAGCTAACCTTTGTCAGCCGTAAGGAGCCGTCCCCGGGGCGAGAGGGATGGCTTGGGATGCTCAATTGACTGTGGGGCTGCTGGTACACAGACTCTTGTTGTCTCGACCTTCTCACCGAACAATCAAACTTTGGTCAGGGGTGTTCGATCACGTCGAAAGCATGCGGTGGACTATTGCTTGTTAGACGACTACAACTTTGAAAATTCGTTGGTATCTCTCAGACTCATATAATAGGGCCAATTAGTTACGATATTTAATTTGTAACTAATTCTCAATTTCTTACTACTATATGTGTGTTTCATTGGAGCGAATCAATCTCTTTGTACAGTAGGCATGCCGCGCTACGCCGGTCCGACATCATGTCCATGCTTCCTAAGGTTGTAATGTCGCATGTTGTCATTGAGTCCTGGGCTGTTTTGCTGAACCATTTGGAGTCTGCTGAATACTTACTTCCTAGGATGGCCTTCTTCGGAAACTTCCATATTTTGGAATTTCACGTATTGCGGTAATAATTATAAATAGCAAACCTTAATTTGTTCTTTAGTGTATATGTAATCTGGAAATGTAAACACTATTTTGAAATTGAATATTTTTTTAAAATACCTTTTACAGTGTGATTTAATGGGCGAGTATCTGGAGTCTAAAGGGTTTGCCAGAGGTTAAAAGGTCGCCGGGTTTAAATTTTTCAATGTCGAATTTAAATGGCAAGGCAGCGGGCATTCTGCGCTTGATTGCAGGGTGTACATGATGATACACATGCTGCTTTTCAATGGGAAGCTTTTTGACTATGCCTTAGGTGAGATGGACATTATCAACCTCATCCGTGCTGAAGTGGTGTCGATCCTTATCCTGAGTGACCATAACAAAGTGAGGGAGAGCGTTCGCAAGGATAACCCAGTTCAGGCAAAAGTATGGTCAAGGTCTGAATTCGGTCTCCAATGCTGCACAGAAGCGGAGTCTGGACGATGAGGAAGAGATTACGTACAGTAAACGGCCCCGTATTGTAGACACACCCCCTAAACGCGTAGAAGGAAGCCCTGTGGTCAAACCTGTAGCCATACCGGCGGAAAGCAGCCCCGTTGTTATTCAAGCGTCAGTGCAGTCTTCAGGTAGTTAACCTTTGCCAGCCGTAAGGAGCCGTCCCCGGGGCGAGGGGGATGGCTTGGGATGCTCAATTGACTGTGGGGCTGCTGGTACGCAGACTCTTGTTGTCTCGACCTTCTAACGTAACAATCAAACTTTGGACAGGGGTGTTCGATCACGTCGAAGCATCCGGTGGACTATTCCTTGTTAGACGACTACAACTTTGAAAATTTGTTAGTATCTCTCAGACTCTTAAAACAAGGCCAATTAGTTACGATATTTAATTTGTAACTAATTATCAATTTCTTACTACTATACGTATGTTTCATTGCAGCGAATCAATCTCTTGGTACAGTAGGCATGCCGCGCTACGCCGGTTCGACATCATGTCCATGCTTCCTAAGATTGTAATGTCGCCTGTTGTCATTGAGTCCTGGGCTGTTTTGCTGAACCATTTGGAGTCTGCTGAATACTTACTTCCTAGGATGGCCTTCTTTGGAAAGCTTCCATATTTTGGAATTTCGCGTATTGCGGTAATAATTATAAATAGCATACCTTAATTTGTTCTTTAGTGTATATGTAATCTGGAAATGTAAACATTGTTTTTAAATTGACTATTTTTTTAAAATACCTTTTATAGTGTGATTTAATGGGCGAGTATCTGGAGTCCAAAGGGTTTGCCAAAGGTTCAAAGGTCGCCGAGTTTAAATTTGTCAATGTCGAATTTAAATGGCAAGGTAGCGGGCATTCTGCGTTTGATTGCGGGGTGTACATGATGATACACATGCTGCTTTTCAATGGAAAGCTTTTTTACTTCGCCTTAGGTGAGATGGACATTATCAACCTCATCCGGGCTGAAGTGGTGTCGATCCTTATCCTGAGTGACCATAACAAAGTGAGGGAGAGCGTTCGCGCAAGGATAACCCAGTTCAGGCAAAAGTATGGTCAAGGTCTGAATTCGGTCTCCAATGCTGCACAGAAGCGGAGTCTGGCTGATGAGGAAGAGATTACGTACAGTAAACGGCCCCGTATTGTAGACACACCCTCTAAACGCGTAGAAGGAAGCCATGTGGTCAAACCTGTAGCCATACCGGCGGAAAGCAGCCCCGTTGTTATTCAAGCGTCAGTGCATTCTTCAGGTAGCTAACCTTTGTCAGCCGTAAGAAGCCGTCCCCGGGGCGGGGGGGGGGGATGGCTTGGGATGCTCAATTGACTGTGGGGCTGCTGGTACGCAGACTCTTGTTGTCTCGACCTTCTTACGGAACAATCAAACTTTGGTCAGGGGGTGTTCGATCACGTCGAAAGCATGCGGTGGACTATTGCTTGTTAGACGACAACAACTTTGAAAATTCGTTAGTATCTCTCAGACTCTTATAACAGAGCCAATTAGTTACGATATTTAATTTGTAACTAATTCTCAATTTCTTACTAATATACGTGTGTTTCATTGCAGCGAATCAATCTCTTGGTACAGTAGGCATGCCGCGCTACGCCGGTCCGAGATCATGTCTATGCTTCCTAAGGTTGTAATGTCGCCTGTTGTCATTGAGTCCTGGGCTCTTTTGCTGAACCATTTGGAGTCTGCTGAATACTTACTTCCTAGGATGGCCTTATTTGGGAAGCTTCCATATTTTGGAATTTCGCGTATTGCGGTAATAATTATAAATAGCATACCTTAATTTGTTCTTTAGTGTATATGTAATCTGGAAATGTAAACACTGTTTTTAAATTGACTATTTTTTTGAAATACATTTTACATTGTGATTTAATGGGCGAGTATCTGGAGTCTAAAGGGTTTGCCAGAGGTTCAAAGGTCGCCGGGTTTAAATTTGTCAATGTCGAATTTAAATGGCAAGGTAGCGGGTATTCTGCGTTTGATTGCGGGGTGTACATGATGATACACATGCTGCTTTTCAATGGGAAGCTTTTTGACTGCGCCTTAGGTGAGATGGACGTTATCAACCTCATCCGGGCTGAAGTGCGGTCGATCTTTATCCTGAGTGACCATAACAAAGTGAGGGAGAGCGTTCGCGCAAGGATAACCCAGTTCAGGCAAAAGTATGGTCAAGGTCTGAATTCGGTCTCCAATGCTGCACAGAAGCGGAGTCTGGCTGATGAGGAAGAGATTACGTACAGTAAACGGCCCCGTATTGTAGACACACCCTCTAAACGCGTAGAAGGAAGCCCTGTGGTCAAACCTGTAGCCATACCGGCGGAAAGCAGCCCCGTTGTTATTCAAGCGTCAGTGCAGTCTTCAGGTATCTAACCTTTGTCAGCCGTAAGGAGCCATCCCCGGGGCGGGGGGGATGGCTTGGGATGCTCAATTGACTGTAGGGCTACTGGTACGCAGACTCTTGTTGTCTCGACCTTCTTACGGAACAATCAAACTTTGGTCAGGTGTGTTCGATCACGTCGAAAGCATGCGGTGGACTATTGCTTGTTAGACGACTACAACTTTGAAAATTCGTTGGTATCTCTCAGACTCTTATAATAGTGCGAATTAGTTATGATATTTAATTTGTAACTAATTCTCAATTTCTTACTACTATACGTGTGTTTCATTGCAGCGAATCAATCTCTTGGTACAGTAGGCATGCCGCGCTACGCCGGTCCGACATCATGTCTAAGCTTCCTAAGGTTGTAATGTCGCCTGTTGTCATTGAGTCCTAGGCTGTTTTGCTGAACCATTTGGAGTCTGTTGAATACTTACTTCCTAGGATGGCCTTCTTTGGAATACGTCATATGGTACCCCCCCCCCCCCCCCCCCCGCACAAAGCCTAAAAGACATACATTATTTTTACTTTTATTATGTAGGCTCACTCACTTCGAACAGGAATGTATCATGCAGCTTTTGGATATACGTGAAGCAGGCTCACAGTCTAATGACATCACTGATCAGCTGTATCACATTTAGGAAACCTTCATCCAGGACTGTGATAAAACTTTCAACCTGAATGCCGGGTTTATCTTCGTACCTGTCAACATTGGTGGGCACTTTGCATGCGTATGTATAAATTTTGGACAACAAACTGTTGATCTCCTTGACTACCAACATCATGCCAACTGAGAGCAGTCTGAAATGTGCAATGTTACTCGCTAAGTGGTAAGTCTGATGCCAATAAATCATTTTCGAAGAGATGAACAATATATGGTTTATTTAATTGTTAGTGCTTTAATGGCAGGCATCAGCTGTTAGCGATTATTTGGATGTCAGAACGGACAGGGGGTACGAGATTACTAGCTTTGACCATCGGCAAATCCCGTTCAGGCGCCAAACACCCGTTCCTAACATAATAGAATCAGGGATTTTCTATATGATGTATATGCTGATGTACGAGGGTCAACCCTTTGAGCATCTAGACTTGGAGAGGAAGAGGAATCGAGGGTACTTGGTAGTCGAGTTGGTGGCGACCCTTGTATTAGCTGACATAAATGTCAACAGAGACGTTTTTGAAGCAAAGTTGAATGGGTTTATCGCTGGAAAAGAAGATTTATGGGGCAAGTTACAAAAGAAGCGCAAAATTAAGGCTGTGTTATCGAAAAAGTAAACAATTTGAGGACATATTTTTGATTGAAATGTATTTTGTTTGGCAATGTTGAAGTTAGAAAAGAATGTTGACTATTTGTATTTTGGTTGGCAATGTTTACACTAATGTGTGTAATGGTAAATTGCAAGTGTAATCATTACAGTAATGAAGAGTAATGGTAAATTACACTAATGAAGTGTAATGGTTGACTATTTTTTGGCAGTTATAATCATACTTTTTTCAAAGTATAAATGTAACTAAATTGCAAGTGTAACTGTTATCACACTTGCAATTTAGTCACATTTACACTTTAAGTGTAACTGTTAACACACTTAAAGTGTAAATGTTTAACACTGAAATTGAAGAATAGTTTCATTCAGATGAAACTATTATTGAAAGTGTAAACTTTATCATACTGAAAGTGTGAATGTAAACACACTAAAATTGAATTTCAGTGTAAATGTGGTGACATGGGAAGTGTAAATGTGGTGACATGGGAAGTGTAAATGTTAACACAAGTTACTTGAAAATAAGTATAACTGTTACTTGAAATAACATAAGTAATCCAAAATAAGTCCAAGTAACACAATGTTTGGCTATCTAATAAAACAGAGAGATTTTGGTCTTATGACAGTGTAACTCTAACGTTGGTGTTACTAAAAGTTACACCAACTGCAGTTCAAAGTTACGCTGCCATGAGACCAATTCCTAATCGCTCGCTCCAGTTATAGCACATCAAAGTTTGAAGTTACACACTCAAAATATATAGAGCAACATTTGTCACTGCTCTGACGTCTATTATTGTTCTGATTCCAGCTCTTCCTCCTCCTCTCCTTCATCCTCTTCTGGTTCAGACGACCCTTCGCACAATGGTGTGTGTGCTGAGAAGGGGTTAGGGCAGTTCCTCTTATCGTGATTTGTCAATCTCTTGCAATTCTTACACTTACGTTTGGGTTCCCTAGCCAACACCATTGCTTTTGTTTTGGCTGACAGCAATCTTTTTCCGATACCCTTGTTTTTCGAATTCTTTGGTGGCAATATCGTCACTACCTCACATGCCGTACAATTCATAAATTTCTCCATTTGTTGATTTTTATTCAACACTTCCCCTAATGGTGACAGCGACTCTTTAAATGTCCTAATTACAGCTAGAAAATTTGTCAACATTAGCTACTCCTTTGTCTCGAAGGAGCCCTACAGCTTCATGAACTTCTGACCACATTATTGACATTGCAATTTGTTTTTCATCGATGACTTGCATGTTTTCTGTCCCTTCACCATTACTATTGAAAATCCTTAATCGGAGATACTCTTTCATCCATCTATTTACAACATAATCTTCTGGTATAGTCTTTCCACTTGCTGAAAAAATCCATATTATATGGCGGCATAGGATTCCGGTTCTTTTAAACATCGTACAACTGCAGCTTGCTTTACGTGTACCTGTATCATCAGTTAAAGCTAGCATGTAAGTGTGAATGTTAAAAATAGTGTAACGGATTATATAAAAATTTAAATGAGATAAAAACAGAAACTGTAAATGACATATCATGAAAAGTGTAAATGTCATTTGATGTAAAGTGTAAATGTCATGAATTGTAAAGCGTAAATGTTAAGTTATTAGAAGTGTAAATGTAAACTTATAGAAAGTGTAAATGTCATGAACTGTAAAGTGTAAATGTTAAGTTATAAGAAGTGTAAATGTTAAGTTATAGGAATTTAAATGAGATAAAATCAGAAAGTGTAAATGTCATATGATGTAAAGTGTAAATGTGATGAACAGTAAAGTGTAAATGTCATGAAGTGGAAAAGTGTAAATGTTAAGGTATAGGAAGTGTAAATGTAATATCATGGAAAGTGTAAATGTCATATAATCTAAAGTGTAAATGTCATGAACTGTAAAGTGTGAATGTTAAGTTATAAGAAGTGTAAAGTGTAAATGTCATATAAGAAGTGTAAATGTTATGTTATACAAAGTGTAAATGTAATATCATGGAAAGTGTAAATGTCATATAATGTAAAGTGTAAATGTCATATCATTTTAAAGTGTAAATATCATTGAAAGTGTAAATGTCATGAAGTGGAAAAGTGTAAATGTTAAGTTATAGGAAGTGTAAATGTCATATCATTGAAAGTGTAAATGTAATATCATGGAAAGTGTAAATGTCATATAATGTAAAGTGTAAATGTCATATCATTTTAAAGTGTAAATGTAATATCATTGAAAGTGTAAATGTCATGAACTAGAAAGTGTATATGTTATGAACTGGAAAAGTGTAAATGTTAAGGTATAGGAAGTGTAAGCTACCTGGACTGTATGCAACTTCAAAATTCTTCTTCCTAGATGAATCTTTGACAGTAGTTATCTCTAGCTCGCCTCTCTCAGTGAAACCTCCTGTTCTACATGTATCAATTGAGAAGATGGCTTATTCTTTGAATTTCTAGAAAGCTGAATAGGTGTACACCTTTGCAGCATGAATCTCTAATGCCAGATGTGTTGACGCCGCTACGGACGAGTGCTTATCCATATTGTCAAGCTGCTTCTATGTAAGTCTTTATTGGTCCATAGCGCTCTCGAAACGCATCCAAAACTCAACCAATGTTCCTGACTTATGCTCAAACCTCTTGAAAAAGCTATTTTCGCTCTTTGATCTTTGAGTCGTCCTCATAATCGACGCCAACCTCAAGTCTCTGCAATGCGCCATCACCCACTGTCCCCTTATAGCATACGTATCTGCAAACCAATCATTTACGCCAACACCATGATCTTCAATTATTCGCTCCCAGATACTATCAAATTCTACTGCTTCAAGCTCATTGTCCCATATAATGTCATTAATTTTACACATGAAGTCATTATAATCACTCCTAGAGACACCAAACTTACTGGGCATTTTGTTCATTATATGCCACATACAGAACCGATGGCGAGCTGTTTTGAAAACAAGAGGGACAGATTTGATAATACCTAGGTCGTGATCTGTAATTATGTACTCGGGTTCCTTACCCCCTATTGCTTGTAAAAACCGGCTGAAAACCCAATTAAATGACTCATAATCTTCCCTTGCAATTAGAGCCCCACAGAACGTCACAGATCCTTTATGGTGGTCAACACCTGTGAATGGTGTGAATACCATAGAATACTTATTGGTGGAGTAAGTTGGGTCGAATGACACCGCATCACCAAAAATTTTGTAATTATCTCGGGCAGTACCGTCCGCTCATATGGCTCTATGTAGGCTGCCATCATCGTCAAGGTCATAGTCAAAGTAGAAACCTATTCTTGTTTCAGTCATTTCCTTGAAATGGTCAACAAACAACTGACCATCCCGTTCGTGAATGAAACATTTAACATCCCTATGGAAGTTCTTAAAATCATTTAAGCTTGCTCCAATGTTCTCGAATTCATTCACTTGTTCTTTGCAGATTCTGTATGTCTTTGTTGCTCCTATCTTCATCTGCCAATCAATCATTAATAGATACGTCATATAAATATAACATGAATGAAATTATTTATTTAGTATAGAGAGTGATTATATATTACAAACCCTTGAGTTCAAAACGATTATCATCTTGTGATAATCTGTTATGTTACGCGACAATTTCTGGAAATCTTTGTCCATAAAGTGAGATAAGCTCGTGATTGTGACCCTCGTGGAACCGGACAATTAATAAAAGACCATTCTTCATATATAGTCGTATCCTCGCTTTACACCCCACTCTAGTGACCCTGAATATCCTTTCTGACTTCTCCCCAACCAGTCCGTCATCCCGATCTTTACTGGGCGTCTTGTGAGCGAAACCTTCTCGATTGCAGACGACGAGCTTTGACTTGATCTCACCGCCACACCATTTTTTTGTTGTGTACCTACGCACATCAAACCCACAAGCAATGACGTATATCTTATAAAAAGTCACCGCGTCCTCAACCCCCCCCCCCCCCCAACCAAACTCCTGCCCGATGTACGCTGTAAACCTCTTCTCGACCTACCTACACATCTCCTGCCTGTCAGGTTGATCTCCATTATGTTTTAGCGAGTCTGTAAATGTGCACAGAGTGTAAGTGTAAATGTAAATGTCATCAGATATGAAGTGTAAGTGTAAATGTCCATAGAGTTTAAGTGTAAATGTCATCAGATATGAAGTGTAAGTGTAAATGTCAGCAGAAACGAAGTGTAAATGTGACGTTCTGAAAGTGTAAATGTCAGCAAAAGTGTAAATGTTGTCAGAATGCTAACTCAAATAAAAAATATAACAATGCCTCAGCTAGCTCAATGACTGTAAGGGCTCAAATAAGTCATTGAGCCCTTACAGTCATTGAGTCCACCTTAAATGTCAGCAAAAGTGTAAATGTTGTCAGAATGCTAACTCAAATTAAAACTATAATAATATGAATTAAAAGGTGACTATAACAATTAAAAAGTGTAAATGTAAAACTATAGCAAAAGTAAACATCCAAAAGTGCAAGTGTAAATGTCAGCAGAAATACGTGTAAATGTGATGGTGTAAAAGTGTAAATGCTGTCAGAATGCTAACTCAAATTAAAACTATAATAATAACAATTAAAAGATGACTATAACAATTAAAAAGTGTAAATGTAAAACTATAGAAAAAGTAAACATCCAAAAGTGTAAGTGAAAATGTCAGCAGAAATGCAGTGTAAATGTGATGGTGTAAAAGTGTAAATGTCAGCAAAAGTGTAAATGTTGTCAGAATGCTAACTCAAATTAAAGTTATAATAATAACAATTAAAAGGTGACTATAACAATTAAAAGTGTAAATGTAAAACTATAGCAAAAATGTTCATGTAAATGTTGTCAGAATGCGTTGATACTACTCAAAACTCAAATTAATGAAAACCCAGCATGAAGATTTACTTCTAACAATCTTCATTTCAAACCCAGTAACAAATAATAATAACAAGAATGAACAAATTTATCATGACCTTCATCCATCCTATTCAACTGAAAATATTAAAACGTGACTGAAAACAATGAATAAAATGAAGAAATACCATTGATGTCGTCTATTATTTGCATGTTTACGCTGATTTGCAAGATTTAGAGAGAATTTTAGCTGAAAAGTTCGTTTTCAAAAGGAAGAACCAAGTTTTAGAGAGAAGAAAGAAAGAATCCAGTTGGAAATAAGTGTGTTAAGGAAGGAAGAATGTGGGAGTGTAAACATAGTACAAAGGATATATCCTTTTGTCCGCCAGTTTTGATCATTGGGAAGGACAAGTTGCAGGAAATGTTCTCCTCTTTCCTACCCAAGATTTTCCCTTTTTTTGGCCTATATTTTGTAAATCATCTCCACCTTAGATGTTGTCCATCTAAAGGTCCTTATAAGGACTTAAGGACTCAAATGAGGTAAAGGACTCATTAGATCTCCTCTCTCTCTCTCTCTCTCTCTCTATATATATATATATATATATATATATATATATATATATATATATCAGGATCCGGTGAGAACCACTAACATAATGAGAACCATGAGAACCTTTATTAAATCATCATCAAATCATGTTCGGAAAGTTTTGACGGATCATTTACCTTTTGTTTAGTTTATTCAAACACATTTTTGGTATAGCTAAACAAAATTTATTGATTTTATTATCAAAATATAAACTTAATGTACAAAAATACAATTAGGTATACTAAAATGGCTATAGATGCACGAAAACGAGTTCTAGGTGCATGAAAATTATTAGATACACAAAAAATTAGTATTAGGTGCATGAAAATTAATAAAATATTTCTCTTCCCAATTTTCGTCAATAATTTATACTTTTTGGACAAATAAATATGTTATCTAGTCATAAAATTCTATACCGAATCCAAATATGTCATTATTTTTAAGTAAAAAAATCAACAAGGTGGAGTTCTCATGGTTCTCACTATGTAGGTGGTTCTCACGGATCTCAAATCTATCTATCTATATATATATATATATATATATATATATATATATATGTATATATATATATATATGTATATATATATATATATATATATATATATATATATATATATATATATATATATATATATATATATATATATATATATCATTCGGTGAGAAAGGTGAGAACGCACTATATACATTAGAATATATATACAAGGTACAATTTTTTTTTTTTTTTTTTTTTTTTACCAAATCTCAGATACACTTTTGACAATCGTAGGTACACTTTTCCCAGAATCCTATAAACACTTTTTAATAATGTAGATACACTTTTTTTTTTTTTTTTACCAAATCTGAGATACACTTTTGACTATCGTAGGTACGCTTTTTATGAGAACTCTATATACACTTTTTAATAATGTAGATACATTTTTTTTTTTTTTTACCAAATCTCATATACATTTTTGACTATCGTAGGTACACTTTTTACCAAAATTCTATATACACTTTTTAATAATGTAGATACACATTTTTTTTTAAAACCAAATCTCAGATACATTTTCGTCCTAGATACACTTTTCGCCCACTTACGATTAACGTATCTGCTATTATAATTAATGTATCCGATAATATTTTTGATGTATCTAAAAACAAATACACCCCAAATTATATAGTTAATCACACTCCAACCACCGCATTATTTCCAACACCGACTGAAACCACACGCTACCCCCTCACTAACTTATTTCCAACACCGACCAAACCACACTCGCTACCCCCCCTCACTAACTTATTTCCTGCCCCAAAAATCCCAATTACATGAACCATCCAAATAAATTCCAGAAACCATATCAATTTTTCCTTATGCTCGCACACCAGTCTTGCATCAAGGTCCACCATCTCTCTCCCTTCTTCACCTGCATTTACTCTTTCAATTGCAATATTTGATTGATCAATATAAGAACAATATGTAGCTGAAATTTTATGAATTTTAGTGGTATGGCAACATTCAATCAACAAGTTCTGCGCAAAAAAGACCGTCAAATTGAGTCGGGTAGGCAGCTTAGTGACCTTAATACACTAATCAAAGCTCTATTAACTAAATATTGACTTTCAATATCTGGAATTTGCAAAAATTCATCTCCAAATCAAAGCAACATAGAGCACAGATTGAATTTGCAGGTAAGTTGACTTTGCAGGTTATTCATACCATCATACCAGATTTCATGCTGATAAACTTCCGTTAAATTCAACAAACTCTAACGCAAATTTCAGTGGTAATTGATCCCAAACTCGATTAAATTTCAGACCTCAATTAACCAAGTCAAATACCGGCGTAGAGTGCGATGAGGATAGTCGACGGGGGAAAACAAAGTTGAACCATGAGGAGAGTATGCCGGAGCGAGTACCGAGCTCCGGCATTACGCAAGGTGAGCACGAAGAGAAAGAAAGAAATAAGAAGGGACGATAAGAGAATAAACATGAAAGCCAGTGTTTGGTCAGCGTATGGGTGGTCGGCGGTGTTTCGATGGCGTGGTCGATGTCTACGTCGCCGTTAGGTGAAGGTGGTGGCGGCGACGGCTGGCAACTGGCGGTGACTAAGTTGGGGAAGCATAAGAATGAGTGAGAGAAAGGGTGAGGTTGGGTGTGTGGGTTAATATCCGTATACTACCCTTTAATTGTAGGACTATAACGCAAATTTCATATGTAATTTATAGTCATAAAACAAAATAACAAGGAAACGATAAAGATTAGAAATCAACCTCGGGTCCTTTGATGCACGGCGTAAAGAACAGAAATCAAACGAGATTCCCTCCTAATTGTTGCACCCAAGACTTGTCCGAGATATGCCCTTGTGCTAGATGATGTTCTCCGATTGCCTTGCAATATTGGGAGAACTGATGTGTGTTTTCTTGAGATGTGAGATCTCGGTTTCTACAGAGAAGAATGCTCTTCGAAACCCTAATTATTTTTCACTAATGATGATTAGGTTAGAAGGGAGGAGAAGCTCTCCCTTTTGTTCTCCTAATCTCGACCAAACCGAGTCCATGGGGAGGTAATGGGCTTTTCCATTTCCTCTTCATTTTAACTCGTAGTCCGAACCCAAAATGACTAAATGTATATGACGCGGTTTTTATAAATCGTCATCGGTTATCGGCTATTAAAACATCAACTAATAACACGGGTTAGTTGAAGTATTAATACATGTCCGACAAAGACGATATTGTATAATTATATTCAATATACATTAATTAAATATAAATCGTTTATATTTAATTTTACGAATTAACTGGTAAATTCGCCTTAGCCCATGATATTTAATCCGTATTAAATATAATATCTCAACATCACATTTTGACTAATTACTAGTCAAATAACTCGGACTAATCTGGTTAGTCAATTTTGCATCTACATGACAAAGTATTTTCATCTTGTCACGTCTCTCAAACGTATCCTATAGGTGTGACTTTTAGGGACCAGTTGATCACCGCCATCTGTATGACAATAACGTCAAACTTATCTAGCAAGCCAACCGTTATTGATAAACGTGGATCAACTGATAATAATACCAAAGTATGCCCTTTGATCCTTTTAGAGGTTTATAAGTCCTTGCACTAACTGTTAAGGAAACCAACCCCAACAAGCTCCCACTTGTCCGTACAAGTGTGTGTGCAATGACGTTATCCGCACTAACTGGAGGACACAAGCTCTAACAAACTCCCACTTGTCCGTACAAGTGTATGTGCGATAACCGATTCTCATATTCATTTAAAATTTCTCCCACTCAATGTAAAACAATTTGCAGATCCGGATCCACAAAGGTCGTATTTTACAATCGATCTGTATCTAGAGTGGTTTCCCGACTAGAGAGTAACTTAACCGATAAAACGAATCCGTATCCGAGCATGGCCATGCATTTCGATTCTGACTCCTCGAGTGGCCCCGAGAAATATGGAGTACCCGATAAAGGCTGAATATTTCCTTCAACTCGAACTCCTTCCGATCTAAGCACAAAGATGAAATGACCCGAAAAAAATCTACTTGGCCCCCTGTTACGGATGACCGTGAGAAAGAAACCAAAGTCACCCAAAATCTGCCTTAGTCTCAAGAGACAATCGATAGTCAAAAGAATCGACTCTTAGGATCACCATGGAGGTCCTATCCACGACCGGCACCGAATGTTATAAAACATTTAGGACTCCACGTCGATGTCACAATTGTGTCCTACGAAATATCCGTATAAATCGCCACTGTGATTGGTCATCAACCGGTTGACTTATGGCTCGTTGAACCCACCATCAACCAACGTCACAAAATAATTGCCAGAGTTATCAGCTCATGTGGGCAATTAAGGACTGAAAAGATATAATGTTCGTTGAGTTCACTTTGTGGTGTTCAAAATTTGTCGTACAAATCCACATGAAAAACAAAATATATATATAAAATATCAAAACGATGATGTCGTGCAGTACAAGAGAGGATGAATCTGATCCATAAAAGAGTACTACAACTTAGGAACACGTTTAATTCCCATGGAATTAACATGCCCTTCATGCTTATCTTGTCGTAATGCTTTAGTGAGAGGATCTCTATGTTATCATCTCAGAGCAATCTTTTCTATCACTCTCGTCTTTTGCTCCACGTAATCCCGGATTAGATGAGCTTTCCGTTGTACATGTCTAGACTTGTTGCTAGACTTTGGCTCCTTAGCTTGGAAGATGGCACCACTATTGTCGCAATAGATGGTGATCGGGTCATTCGAACTAGGCACTACTGAGAGCCCATGTAAGAATTGACGCATCCATATCGCTTCCTTTGTAGCTTCAGACGCGGCATAGTACTCGGACTCGGTCGTAGAATCTGCTGTAAGTTTTGTTTCGAACTCTTCCAAATGATCTGCAGCGCCATTAAGAGTAAAAACGAATCCAGACCGAGATTTCGAGTCATCTCGATCCGTTTGGAAGCTAGCATCTGCAGAATCGGTTGCGCATAGCTTTTGATCGCCTCCATAAGTCAATGCCCAATCTTTAGTCCTCCGTAGGTACTTAAGAATGTTCTTGACAGCCAGCCAATGTGGTTCACCTGGATCTTTGTTGGAATCGACTTGTCATACTCAATGCATATGCCACGTCCGGACGTGTGCATATCATGGCATACATGATTGATCCTATAGCCAAAGCATAAGGAATCCGTGTCATGCGCTCTTTCTCTTCCGGTGTCTCGGTGCCTCGAGACTTGCTCAAATGCACCCCTGGAGCCATAGGAAGGAACCCCTTCTTGGAGTTAGTCATGCTGAATCTCTCCAGGACTTTGTCTATGTAAGACTCCTGACTGAGAGATAGTATCCGTCGTGATCTATCTCGATAGATACGGATGCCTAGAATTCTTTGTGCCTCTCCCAGATCTTTCATCTGGAAATGGTTTTTCAACCATACTTTCACCGAAGTTAAGAGAGGTATGTCATTCCCAATCAGGAGTATGTCGTCAACATACAATATTAGGAAGACAATCTTGCTCCCACTCGACTTGATATATAGACATGGTTCCTCGACAGATCGAGTAAATCCATTTTCTTTAATCACTTGGTCGAAGCGATGATTCCAACTCCTTGATGCTTGCTTAAGTCCATAAATGGAACGCTTAAGCTTGCACACTTTCTTAGGATGTTCTGGATCGATGAAACCTTCGGGTTGTACCATGTACAACTCTTCCTCCAAAAAACCGTTTAAGAAGGCGGTTTTCACATCCATTTGCCAAATTTCATAGTCATGAAAAGTGGCGATCGCTAAGATAATCCGAATGGAACGCAGCATGACTACGGGTGCAAAAATCTCATCGTAGTGCAAACCTGGCACTTGGGTGAAACCTTTAGCAACTAGTCGTGCTTTGTAGATATCTTGTTGACCTTCCACAGAATGCTTTATCTTGTAAAGCCATTTGCATTGAAGGGGACGAACCTTAGCAGGTAAGTCAACAAGATCCCACACGTTGTTCTCATACATGGAGTCCATCTCGGATTGCATGGCCTCAAACCATAGCTTTGAGTCAGAACTAGTCATGGCACCTTTATAGGTTGCGGGTTCACTACTCGTTAAGAGCAGAACGTCATCTATGTCATGTTCCTCGACCATACCGATGTATCTGTCCGGAGGAATAGAGACTCTTCCCGACCTCCTAGGTTCCTCGGAATATTCACATGGCGGGATTGAAGGAACAGGTTCCTCCAATGGTTGCTCGGTGTTTGGTTCTGGAATCTCCGACAAGTCGAAGGTTCTATCACTCTTTGCATTCTCGAGAAATTCCTTCTCTAAGAATGTCGCACTAGCCGCAACAAAAAACGCGTTGTTCGGTTGGCGAATAGAAGTAATGACCAAGTGTTCCTTTAGGATAACCTATAAAGTATGTCTTGACCGATCGCGGGCCGAGCTTATCCTCGTGTCTCCACTTGACATAAGCCTCGCACCCCAAACCCGTATAAAGGACAAGTTAGGGACCGTTCCCTTCCATAGTTCATATGGAGTCTTGTCAACAGACTTTAGACGGACTTGGTTGAGTATTAGAGCGGTGACAAAAGAGCATAACCCCATAATGAATCAGGTAAAACCGTGTGACTCATCATGGATCGAACCATATCAAGTAGTGTTCGATTTCTCCGTTCGGACACACCATTTAATTGAGGTGTTCCAGGTGGAGTTAACTGTAAGGCAATCCCACAATCTTTGAGGTGTTGATCAAACTCGTGAGAAAGATACTCGCCACCACGATCCGAACGCAGTGTTTTAATCTTCCTACCTAATAGGTTCTGTACCCTGTTCTCGTATTCTTTGAATTTCTCAAAGGATTCACTTTTGTGCTTCATTAAGTAGACATAGCCATATCTACTTAAGTCATCCGTGAAAGTGATGAAATACCTATAGCCTTCTCGTGCGGTGATTGACATAGGGCCACATACATCCGTGTGTATGAGTCCTAATAGGTCGAGCCAGCGCATTCCAACACCTTTGAAGGAAATACGAGTCATCTTACCGATGAGACATGATTCACACGTGCCAAATGATTGAAAATCAAAGGCCGAGATAGCTCCATGTTTGATGAGCTGTTTTACGCGTTTCTCATTAATGTGTCCCATACGGCGGTGCCATAGATACGTTTGATCTTTGTCACCAACCTTTAACTTTTTATTCATTACGTGTAATATTTCCGTGGTCGATCTAAAACATAAATTCCGTTCATGGAGACTCGCCTTTTGTCAGAAATCATATCGTGTAATGAGAAAATGCAAGAATTATTTTCTATTACAAATGAAAAACCAAGTTTATCAAGTGCGGCCAAATAATGTTTTTCGAAAGACTAGGAACATAATAACGATCATATAATGACAACTCAAATCCGCTAGGAAGTCGGATCACATATGTCCCCTTGGAGATGGCGGCTACTCGTGCTCCATTCCCGACACGCAGTCCACCTCACCCTTTACGAGGGGTTCGATGTTTCGAGCCCCCGCACATGATTACAGAGATGAGAACCACAACCAGTATCAAGTACCCAAGTTCCGTAACTTGCGTGGTTAATCTCAATCATATGAATAAAAGTAGAAGAAGAAGAAGACATACCAACAAGTTTAACACGACCTGCCTTTAAGTCCTCATGATAAACAGGACATGTGCGTCTCCAATGCCCAATCTTGTGGCAATGATGGCATTCCATGTTTTCATTCTTGCTCTTTGTCACGCCTGATGAGGTGCTCGACTCACCAGGCCCACTCTTACCCGAACCCGACTTCTTGAACTTCGCCTTACCTCTTCGCTAGGTTTGCACGAGCTTTGCCCTTACCTTTCCCTTTATTCGACACAACGAGAACATCCTGTTTCATGCTCCCACTGAACTTCATGTCCTTCTCGGTGCATGCGAGGAGGGAGTGCGATTCATGCGGAGTTTTCTTCAAATCATTCATATAGTAATTCGCTCTAAATTGCGAATAACCATCGTGGAGTGAGTGAAGAATGCGGTCGATAACAATGTTCTCGCTGATGTTACGATTAAAGGTCTCCAGTTTCTCGACATTCTCAATCATGCTGAGAATGTGTGGGCTAACCGGTTGGCCCTTCTGGAGTCTCGCATCAAAGAAGCGAGTGGTATGCTCATAGGTCACGATTCTCGGTGCTTTCGAGAATTCCTTAGTGAGCGTGGTGAAAATCTTGTTTGCACCATGGGCTATGAAGCGTTTCTGCAAATTGGGTTCCATTGCAAAAATGAGTACGTTTTTAATCGCACCCGCTTCCATACAGAAATCATTAAACTTGGTGATTTCAGCAGCTCTAGCCGTGGGACCTGGGTTTGCCGGGATGGGCTCTAATAGATATTTGAGCTTCCCGTCAGCAGCAGCAACATTCCGTAATGCCGCCTCCCAGTCCGCGAAGTTGGATCCATCATTCTTCAGTCGAGTAGACTGATTCATCTGATTCATGAAGATCCGAAGCCAGGACTCACGGTCCAATGTGGCACTTGGCATTGGGTTTTCAGTAGAACCAGCCATTTGTTGTTTAGCAGTTTAAAATCGTGATCTACACTGAAAAAGAAAGAAAAACAAAACGAAATAAGCAACTCATCGAGGTGATTTAAGTCTATTTTAAAAAAAATTTAAAACATGTAGACTCTCGCACTTGCATAATTGATCTCCCTCAAGAAAGATACAAGTGATCCCAAGACTCAATTTCTGTAAATTGATAAGCCAACTCGTTTAGCTAATTCTTCCTAAGAACTCTTGGTCGATAGATTTACAGAAATCCTATCTATAGTCCACCATGATCACAGGATCGTACGAGTGACCATAGTGTTGAGATAAAATAGGTCAATCGGTTCCAACTTACCCGACGTAGAAGGGGTCATATTATGCCTACCGACGAAGAAGGGACTCATTGGAGTTTGACCTATAAAGACCGTTCTCAATTTTAGTTTATACGAGGAAGATCCCATCAACAAAATTATAATTCATTTTAAGTGAACGAATAACTAGCGTCTGTCGTGAATGAATTTATTTGGATGATGGCTTTAAAACGTGTGACATGAGAATGTCAATGAAAACTAACTCGTGACCTCTATATGTGTCAGTTTTCATGCAATAAATAGGTGGTTTGGTTTTTAGGCGGAATATGATGCATATTATCGTTGCAAAAAATAAATAAAAGAATGCAATACGTAAATAAAAATTTCCTAGTGTGGCCTATCCTAGTATAAGAACATAATACAACTTTGGAATCCATCGTTGGACCCAAAAAGCTTGTCTTGATGTTCCATCTTGATCCAAGTAGCGGGAGTGAGCATCTGGTCTCCATCTTTGGTCTTCTCAAAAATTACAATTAAAATTACAAAATATAAACCTATTTACATTCTAATTAAAAACTGTAATTACAAGTGAAAAATCCAAAACGGAGATACGAGATCTCAAAATACAACCAAGACCGTGTTCCATCATTACGGTAACACGTTCTACTAAGGCCACACTAAGTTACAACCGTTTGCAAATTAAAATAAATACGTAATAAAAGGGCATTCACGGCATTCAAGATAAACGATAAATAAAAATGCATCAACTAAAAACAAATTCATTCGTGACATAATTCCGTAATTATGTTAAATTTATCCAAACCACCTTTTAATGATTAAAATTCATGTGATAAAACCGCTTCTATCATTTAATTTTAATCCATTACAATCCGTTACTTTAAATACGCTTTAAAATAACTTAATGGTACGTGTGTGAACCGTTTCACAATCACAAATGAGTGTACAATATCCGTATAAAGTACATATTAAGGCCAAAAGAAAATTTAAAGCAAAAGGAATAAATTTTCAAAGCTGTTAAAACAAAATCCCTCGATCCAGGGACACAGGTGCTCGATCGAGGAACAAACAGGGCTCGATCGACTGAACTGCAAGTCGATCGAGAGGATTGCTGGCGAGAAGGTGCTCGATCGACTAAACTGGTGGTCGATCGAGTACTTTTCGACAAAGCCGCTCGATCGAGTACGAGGACAACTCGATCGAGCGGGGTTTTAAAAGGGTCGATCGAGTACAACAGGGGACTCGATCGAGCAAAACCAAGACGAAATAGCACTCGATCGAGTAGAAATACGCTCGATCGAATGCAAACATGGCTGAAACTTCAAAACCCTCGTGAAAACAGTTTGTCGAGACAAAATCAATTGCAATTTTGATCAAAACGCATCAAAACAAATTTAACAATTGACAAAAACTTGACATGTTGCTATAATCTCCGTATAAAATAACAACATGTAAAAACAATATGAAAATTGAAACAAAACAGCCGTGTAAAACATGAAACGGCACGGTTTTCAAGACAAAACAACAACAAGAGCAACCGTGTGAACAGGACACGGTTCCCAATGCAACCAAAAACGCAGCAACAACAGAAAAAAAAATTTCTGCCGTGTAAAAAAAATTTGGCTGCCGAGACAAAATTTTTAAACAAAAAATCATCGATTCATTTCGTTTAATGAAAATTACATAGAAAAATTAGGTGGCCTCGCTCTGATACCACTTGTGGGTTAATATCCGTATACTACCCTTTAATTGTAGGACTATAACGCAAATTTCATATGTAATTTATAGTCATAAAACAAAATAACAAGGAAACGATAAAGATTAGAAATCAACCTCGGGTCCTTTGATGCACGGCGTAAAGAACAGAAATCAAACGAGATTCCCTCCTAATTGTTGCACCCAAGACTTGTCCGAGATATGCCCTTGTGCTAGATGATGTTCTCCGATTGCCTTGCAATATTGGGAGAACTGATGTGTGTTTTCTTGAGATGTGAGATCTTGGTTTCTACAGAGAAGAATGCTCTTCGAAACCCTAATTATTTTTCACTAATGATGATTAGGTTAGAAGGGAGGAGAAGCTCTCCCTTTTGTTCTCCTAATCTCGGCCAAACCGAGTCCATGGGGAGGTAATGGGCTTTTCCATTTCCTCTTCATTTTAACTCGTAGTCCGTACCCAAATGACTAAATGTATATGACGCGGTTTTTATAAATCGTCATCGGTTATCGGCTATTAAAACATCAACTAATAACACGGGTTAGTTGAAGTATTAATACATGTCCGACAAAGACGATATTGTATAATTATATTCAATATACATTAATTAAATATAAATCGTTTATATTTAATTTTACGAATTAACTGGTTAATTCGCCTTAGCCCATGATATTTAATCCGTATTAAATATAATATCTCAACATCACATTTTGACTAATTACTAGTCAAATAACTCGGACTAACTGGTTAGTCAATTTTGGCATCTACATGACAGTATTTTCATACTGTCACGTCTATCAAACGTATCCTATAGGTGTGACTTTTAGGGACCAGTTGATCACCGCCATCTGTATGACAATAACGTCAAACTTATCTAGCAAGCCAACCGTTATTGATAAACGTGGATCAACTGATAATAATACCAAAGTATGCCCTTTGATCCTTTTAGAGGTTTATAAGTCCTTGCACTAACTGTTAAGGACACCAACCCCAACAGGGTGTTGATTTTGTGAGTTATGCGTGAGTTGTTCATTGAGCCCATATGGTAGTGCGTTCTCACCGTATTCACCGAGTGATCGTTCTCACCGGATCCTAAATCTATCTATATATATATATATATATATATATATATGAGAGAGAGAGAGAGAGGTTCAATTGAGTCCACCATACTGTTAACTTTCACTGCTTTGACTTTTGACTTTTAGATATTTATAAGTGTAACTCTGAGTTGTAAAAGTGTAACTTTGATTTTTTTAAAGTCGATTTTGTATATAAAAAATTGAATTTATACAATTTTAACATTTTACAAGTGTAACTTTGATGCTTTACGAGTATAACTCTGTTATTTTAAGAGTGAACCTTTGATTTTTTAAAGTCATTTTGTGTATAAAAATTTGATTTTTTTACAACTGTAGTATTTTAAGGTGAATTTAGGTAATTTTAACACAAGTTTATGAGTGTAACTTAGGTTCTATGAGTGTAACTTTGGTCTTATGAGTGTAACTTTGGTCCTATATAAGTGTAACTTTGGTCCTTTATGAGTGTAACTTTGGTCTTATAAGTGTAACTTTGGTCCTATATAAGTGTAACTTTGGTCCTTTATGAGTGTAACTTTGGTCATTTATGTGTCCGGCCACCGAAAAACACCGCCAACATCCTCCGTCGCTGATGCGTGCATTTTATATAGACTTTTTGTATCATATTTGCACGCATCTCTATGCATATTTAGTAGTGTTTAGCTACAAATGTCCCCCGAATTATCTACTTTGGTTTCTCTTGTATTATTTGCAGGTATGAAATGGAGAGGAGCATAATCAAGCCTAAAACATGTCCCTATGCATGCATTTAGGAGATGATTTGAGTCGGAGCTTGGAGACTACTATTTTGAGATGCGCAAAGAAATAAGATAGCTAGGCGAGCAAATGAAGAATTTCATATCGCTAATGCCTACTTTGAAGATCCATATCTCTAGTTCTACAAATTATTTTCAAGTGATTCGAATAGAAGATGAAAGCTTGTCCTGTTAGCTTTACAACGCCACCAGAAACGATTTGTTTGCCCAAGTAACGAAAAAATGGCAGCTGTTCGAAGTTCAGTGCGCGAAGCAGAAATTGTGAGCTGGAAAGTACTCGATTGAGTATTATCTTGTTCGATCGAGTCCTTTTTCTACTCGATCGAATGGTGCCTTTTTGATAGTTTTCGATCGAGTACCTAATGTCCTCGATCGAGAGGTTTTAGCTTGGATTTGTTCGATCGAGTCATATAAAAGTGCTCGATCGAGTAGTTTGCTATTGACACGGGCTTTTTAGCTTAAGTTCGTGTTTTAGGTTTAATAATTGTCTTTCCTATAAATAGGAAAGACGTCATTAGGTTTAACTCTCTCTCGCTTTTCTCTCTTCTTTTCTCTCTTTTAAAAACGGGATGCTGTGGAACACGTTGCTTTTCTCTCATTCTCGGATCTGAAATTTTGTAATTCCTTCTTCCCTTTTATCCTAGTATTCTTTCTCTTCCTTTCATCTCTTTACTATGCTTTCTATTGCTTTATCTTTTCCTTTTTCTTCACCCATTATTATGTTTAGCTAATTCTCCTTCTAGAATTTAGAAGATTCAATGAGTTGATGTTAGTTGCTAATTAGGTTTGCAGATCTGTTTCTAAAATCTTGTCTTTGTTGTTAATCATTGCAATTAACTGTTCTTGTCTACTTGAGTCGATGCAACTAGATAATTAACCCTGGTACACCCTGGCCAGGATCGGAAGATTGGAATGGGTAAGACCCGCAGTGAACATTAGGATGCTTTAGTGAGGGCGGAAGCTAAGCTAATAGTGTTTTAGAGTAAATTGAGACCGGAAGGAGATACTCGTTGCCCCTTAGACTGATACAAGTGACCGATCAGTGACCTTAGCTGCAATTATCTGACATTCTTTGGTACCCGACAATCCTAGTTCTCTCTCTTTATTGTTAATCCCTTTTATTCTTTTCTCTGCTTTAGTTAGTAAGTTTAGATAACAAATCAACAAAACCCCCTGTTTAGTGACATTAGACAGAATGGAATAACAAGTAGATAGTGACCGCCTCCTTGTGGAGATCGATCCTACTTCCACTAGCTTTTGTTAGTAGTTTTAGGTATTTATTTTTGGTACTAAACGACAGGTATCAAATTTTGGTGCCGTTGCCGGGGAGGCAACTATTTTATTTACTTGTTTATTTTTGTCTGTCTTTAGGCTCAAGGGATTTATTCCTTGAGGCAGTTCTCATCTTTTTCTCTAGTGTTATTTTGATAGGCCCTACATGTCCTACCTAGACAGTTCTAGGTAAAAAATCATCAAATGTAAGGCTTGAGTACCTTTGATCTTCCACCTATGTTCCATCTTATGGCACAACAGGTGGTTTACTGTGAGAGATGTGGTACTGCTGGGCACAATGTCGTTATTTGCTTGACAGGGAACGACGAAGTCTATGTGTTTAGGCAGCATAGACAAGCTGGTCATTCCTTTACATATGTGCCGCCACATTCGTTTCAACAACGAGGCTATCAAAAGCCTTCATTCGTCGAGCCACCGTAACAACAAGCTCCTCCTCCTGTCAAAGTGAAAGAAGGGATTGCTGAATTGAAGTCTTTGGTGAAGGCTCTTACACTTCGAGCGCAAGAAATTGATACATTTAGAGAGGCTCGTATTAAGGAACTTGAGTCTCAAATAGCTCAATACAAAGACTTCTGCACTGTACAGCAACATGAGTTCGATCCAGCAGATTACATCCTTCTATCGAACACCTTGCACGAGGAACCACTCGATCGAGCAAATCTCTTTGTTCGATCGAGTAAAATTCAAGAGGACAGCTCTCGATCGAGTTCCATCTTTGCTCGATCGAACATAATGGCCACGGAGAGTATTGTTATGTCATCTGGGTTCGTTTCGGATGACGATTTTGAAGAAGACAATGGTTATGATGAATCCCCCATTCGGAAAGCCGAGCTGGATGCTTTAGAGGCTTCGATTTACGGGATAGAACCCACGAAGGAGGGGAACGAGAAGGTAGCTGAGTCAGTGATTGGACCTAGCACGGAAGAGGTAATATACTCTTTTGTCAATGATTCCGACATGAGGAGCAACCGACCTGAGGTAGTTAACGATAATTTCATTATTGTTGGTATTAATAGTACACTATCTCGTATGATTTCTGCTTTTTATATGGATGCTCTACTCCCTCCCGGTTGGACAAATAATTTAATAATGTTTCACCATATTTGTCATCGAAAATTTGTTAGACTGAGATGGTACTTTAGATTGCTCTTATATACTCCTCTTCTATTTTGGTGCTACTTATGCTCTTGTGTAGCACATGCGCAGATTTATGATCTTCTGCTAAGAGCTATGAGTTGCTTTGATCGCGACTAACTGGAGCAGCTGGATAAAGAAAAGAAGGTCGAGCTGGGACCTGTCTGAAACTAGCGTTGTCCGGGAGGCAACCCGGAGTTTAAGCTTTTTAGTTGTTTTTCGAACATTTCAGTTTTTGTTGTGTGTTTAATAATTGGTCTTCTCGATCTAGTGCTTTACTTCTTTCGATCGAACACTTTGGCAGCGAATTGTACTCGATTGAGTACTAACTCCTCTCGATCGAGTACCATCGGATAGATTTGGTTGATTTACTTCTAATGACGCTGTTCTGGGGCTATTTAGCGACCTTCTATGTTGCTGGCTGGTTTGGGGAGGTCCCTACTTCGCGTATTCTTGTGAGTTTTCCGCATCTCCACTCTCTCCTTTTTAGTTGGCATTTCCTTTCCCTATTTTTGAGTACAATGAGGGCATTGTACGGTTTGTTTTGGGGAGGTTATGCATTCATATCAGTGTTTGAATGTTGTTTTTATTGCATTTCTGTTATCACGTTTAATTTCTGTATGCATTGCTTGTTTATTTTTATAAAAATCAAAATCTCAAAAAAATTAGAAAATTCAAAAAATTCAAAAAATTTCACGTTTACTTTTGCATATAGGTTGAGTCGGAAAGGTGGATTTCAATGATGAAATTGCACTACATTTAGTCATTTTACTTAAGCCTTGCATAAATTAATATCTTTAGCTTTGTCTTCTACATATCTACGAGTTTATGTTAAAATTTAGCTGAAAAAATAGACTTGACCTGATAATTTTGGCAAACTACTTATAAATTCTAAGTTTTAGAGCTCAATAAATTGGTGTCATTTATGACCAGTTTCATGTAGGGTTGTGAGTAGTAGTTACTCCTTGCATAACATGTTCATTAATTTGCACGTATATGAAATTCAATTGCTTTTTTCCTACATACATTCGGGTTAGTGGTTGGTGTCACATGCAGGGAGGCGCTTACATTCCCCTTTTCCTTTCATTTTTATCCATTAAACTCCACATTCAGCCAAATTTGCCTGTTGACCCTTAACTACATCCAAATTTAGCCTGCCTTGTCAAGCTAGTTTAGATTGTTTTGTGGTATATTGTTTATTGTGCCAAGTTTGGTTTGTATTGTATTATCAGAAGTTGGTAATTTATGGAAAAGGAGTGATGCCCGTCGTTGTGTACCAAAGATAAATTTATAATTCCTAACTACAACTATAGATAGCGGTAGCAGGGTCGAACCACAGAGAGGCAGATGTAATTATTAGTTGCTTAATTTCAGTCTAAGGTAACGATTATGTGGGGGTTGTTTTGAATTGGCCTATAACTAATGAGCAATAAACTAAAGAAATGTATAAAATCAAATTTAAAAGGAGTACTAAGATGAACGGTTCACTGTAGTTTCGGCAGCAGCATACTAAGTAGGTCTGAAATAAACATATGAGGCGGGAAAACAAGAGGTCCTCTCGGTCCACTCTCAACAAGTAACGTCTTTCGATCTCGCTACAGGTCCCTAATATCACTAGTACTGACTCTCATCCTGAAAAGTGACTAAAAATCTAAACTTTACCTATCTTTCGATCTTAGCATAGTTTAGTCATTTTAATTGGTAGTCTAACAACTTTCCCTATCTTTCGATCTAACGGGTTGGTCATTTCTTGAGCATTCAACTAGTCGCATGCACTCGATTCATCAAATATAGTATTTAAATCAATTAAAATGAAGCAAAACCTCACGTGGCCAGTCGATCGACCAAGGTGTGCGGTCGATCGACCGTGGCGCGACTCAGGTCGTACTATTCTACTGCCGCCTAATCTACAGATTCCCTACATGCTAGCACGAGGTATTTAGCTACTCATAATATTGGTAAAAACAACAAGATTAACGAAATAGACTACTAAATTCATGCTTAAATTAACGGAACAAAAGATTAGCATAAAACGATAATTATGGCTTCGGGAAACTAATCTATCAATTCTAGCTATGAACGAAATAAAGCAATAAAACTGAAATAATGAACAAAGGAATACCAGTCGAAGAATTGCAGGAAGAAAAGCACGAACGAAAGAAATTGTATTGAATGATTCAACTCGGAAACCAAACCCTAATTAATGATAAATTAAAACTGGATGCAAGCTCAATGAAAGCTCAATACCTAAAGCTTAATGTCAGGTTACGTTATATAGGAATCTAACGTAACAACTTATTCCTAAACCTACAATACATTGGGCTTTCCTATTCTCGATCTTTTAATTCACGTCTGAAATAGCGGTTTGGTCGATCGACCACACAAGGCAGTCGATCGACTGAGGTATGCTGAACAGGAGTTCCTGTAAGTCGGGCTCTGGTCGATCGACCATAGGGTCCAGTCGATCGACTAGAGTAGCTGATAATACGCTTTTAATTCTTCATAAAGTTGTGTTTCAAGCTTCGAAACGCGCACCAAGTTCATCTCTCGAGTCTCTACTTCATGTCAAACCCAATGCAAGGTACTCAGGGACGGATTTAGCTCAATATCTACTCATTTCCGCATAAATCTGCAATATTACATAAAATACGAAAGTAGACGAAATGGGGCAAATAGTAGCATAAACTACACAAATGAGCTCTGAAATGCGTTTAAAATGGGGTGTAAAACATCATATTTAAGACACGCATCAAACTTCCCCAAACCAAACCCTTGCTTGTCCCCAAGCAAGAACTAGACTCAATCCTAAAACCTAATGGAACGAGTTCAATCTCAGAGCGAAATGCAAACTGTAAGGCCTAAACCAATTTAATGCAACAACCAACAATCAATCGGAAATGTGAATCATGCAAACGAGTTATGAAGTCGTCAAAAACTGCTGAACCGTCAACGATAGAGACTTATCAATATGGACACTCACGGGTCTCTCAAATCAATCAATAAATACAGGTGAGTATATGTAAAAGAAAGAAAGAATTTACTTTGTAGTGACTCTCACCTAACTACGACCTATAAGAACATGCCTGCAATATAATATGAAAATGATCTCTACAACCGTACATACGCATTCCAACCAAACAAATGACCATGACACATGCCTAGGTAGATAAGGGATATGTGACGAATGGGCAGGAAGAGGCAAAACATTTATGGGAACGTGGAGGTACAGGTGATCAAGCTAGTACCCAAACAAAACCATATGACAATATCCAACTTCTTGCTCAAAATCTTTGATGAAACCAGTGCTATTAGCAAGCACAAAACTCACAATCTCCGTAGTAATCAACCAACTAACTCCCAATAAGATACAAATGCAACATGGGAGCAAAAATCGCCATATAATAAAGATTTTGAATTATGCGAATTGATTTTTCTTTTCCTTCTCGGGCATCAGTCGATCGACCAGGATGGTCAGTCGATCGACCACGTCTACAGTACAATACTCTCTTTTTTCTTTCTTTTTCGAATCATTTTTTCTTTTCTCTTCTTTTTTCCTTTCCAATTTTTTCTTTCTTCTTTTCCCTTCCTTTCTTCATCTTCCCAACAACATCTCAAAATGAGCAAATGCCACCAAAAACATAGTAACAATCCCAAAACTAGACTACTAGCTTAACAAGGGCAGGCTAAATGTAGGATGTAGTAACGGGACAAAAAGGCTATTTTTGGCAGTGTGGAGCTTATGGGCAAAATGAATAAAGGAAAACCTCTACCACATGTGTCAACTAACCACAAACCGAATGCATACAGGTATTAAGCAGATCAAATTCATATTTATGCATATTCATGTAACATGTCTTATAAGGAGGACTACTCACAATCCTAGATAAACTGGTCATGGATGTCACCAGTTATAGGCTCTAAATCTCAGAAAGTGATGTAGTTTGCCAAAAAATCAAAGTCAAGTTTCAAGTCCAGCAAATAATTTAACGAAAACTCGTAGACTATGCATATTTGATTCTACTAATAACATGTCAATTAGTAAGGCTTAGGCATAAAAAGATGCAAATGCAATGTCATCATTGAAATACTACCATTCCGACTCGGCCTATATGCTAAAATAAACGTGCATTTTTTGAATTTTTTCAATTTTTTTCAATTTTTTTTTTTTTGAATTTTCTGTATATATAAAGGAAAATAAACAACAATGCAAGACAAAAAATGTAAACGTGAATGCAAGCAAATGAAATGCAACGCAAAACCCTTCCCCAAACCAAATCGCACAATGTCCCCATTGTGCAAAATCATATAATGAAATAACAGGAAAACGGGAATTTGCGTAAATTAACTACATAAGGCATGAAGTAAGAGCTTGGAAACTCACAAGACTTTAAGCGCAGCAAAAAGAAACCTCCCCAAACCAGCGTGAGCTAGGAGGTTTTAGTAGCTAGCAGTGCTACCAATAAGTACCTGAAAAGACAACAAATACCACGCATAAAACCAAGAAAGCAAAGTGGATGCGGTAATTATGTGCAAAAATTAAAACGGAAGAAAACAGAAATATGGCGGAAATAAAGAGGAGAGAAGACTCCCTCAAGTCCGCAAAACGACCAAACACAGCAGGGGAAAGGTTGAAGACAGGTACAGCAGCGGGCAACGGTCGATCGACCACCTCACCTAGTCGATCGACCAGGATGTCAGGAACAGAAGCTCCTAGAACTGTGCAGCCATTCGATCGACCATACAGACCAGTCGATCGACTGGAATAGCTGCTGCAACCTTCTGATTTCTTCGAATTAGCTCACTAACTTGAGCTATTATGGTCTATATACTTGTAAAAGCACATAATAACGCGCCCAAAATTGCGCAAAACCCAAAGTAACCGACTAAAGTGTTTAAAATCCTAAGCAAACGTATTAAAATGCGAAGTCTCGCGCACACGAAAACAATAAGAAGTCTTAAAAAGCAATAAAATGAAAGTTTGAAAAAGCATGTGATCAACTAATAGTTGATCAAGAACGGCCACGGAATGGCCCACTTGGTCGGCTTCTGGCTATAAGAGGTAGCCTCAACAGTGCTCATCTCCTCAGTTGCACTCTTCTCAACTCCAACATCTGCAGGACTCAACGGATCAACAGGTCGGACATCTTCCCACTCAATAACCTCCTCTAGCTCATCAAAGTCCAAGTCAGACTCCCTCACTTTGACTGGCTCATCTTCAAGCTCTTCATCAGTGCCATAGCTAAAACATCCTAAGCCACCTCTTGAGACGATTGGCTTCTGCACAGCTGGAGCAACACGCGGCTCTTCCTTCCCCAAACCAGCTCCTGCAATGTCAGAAATAGACGAATCTTCCTCCAATTTGCTCCCAATCTGGGGCAGAGGGGTTACAACAGGAATAGGCGTAGATACAGGCATATTAGGAAGTACAAAATAAGATTTCTTTTCAGAAACCGCATTACAAGTTATCGGCCACATGGGGTCTTTCTTCTTAGCAGTGTGGGCAAAGACAATAGAGTGTTTTCCTACTTTAAAGGTCAAAGTCCCTGAACCAACATCTATAACTGCACCAGCAGTGTGCAGAAATGGTCTACCCAATATAATAGGAATGTGGGCATCCTCGGGCATATCTAGTACAACGAAGTCAACAGGGAAGAAAAACTTTCCTATTTGCACAGGAATGTCCTCTAAGACTCCTATAAATTTGGACCGCAGATCGGTCGACCATCTCATCTTGTCATGTTGGTAACTGCAAACCTAGTCAATTTCAGCTTTCTAGCAAGACTCAAGGGCATTACACTAATACTGGCTCCTAGGTCACACAAGGCCTTCTCAATAGAAAAGGTGCCAATACTACATAGAACTGAAAAAAATACTCGGGTCTTCTAGCTTATGGGGTGCAGTGTGGGTCAAATAAGAGCATGACTCCTCAGTGAGTGCGATAGTGTGCACAGTTTCAAGTGACTTCTTTTTAGATGATAGTTGCTTCATGAATTTCATATAAGCAGGCACTTGATTGACTAACTCAAGAAAAGGAACTTGTACGTTTAAGCTACGAATAACATTTTCAAACTTATTAAACGATACATGTTCCTTCGTCGGCACCAATCTCTCTGGATAAGGAGCTGTAAGAAGTAACTTAGCCCTCTCCTCTAAATCTCTCATGCCGGCATCGGTGGACTTAGGCTGAAAGTCCACAACCTTCTCCTTGTTGTAGCTTGACCCTTCTTCAGACCGTCTCAAACGTGAACCATTAATCGATAAAGGGTCGTACTTCGGGACCGGAACGGATCCATCAACATTCGAGTCTTGCCTCAATATTTTCGGGGCAGTAGCACCCCGAAACAAGTGGTCCCTCAAGTTATCGGGCATCGGAGGACTAAAAGAATCACCTTCAGCAGCTTGGTCAGTCGATCGACCATGTTGCTCAGTCGATCGACTGAGTTTTACAGTTCCAGAAGCTGTCTCTTTGCGCGAACTGGTCGATCGACTGGGTATGTCAGTCGATCGACTGATATACCTGCTGATCGTCTTTTTCTTGTTACTGTTCGTTCCAGCTTTCTTTTGACTCGGTTCCGCCTCATCTTTTCCACGACATCCTCAACCATAACGGGCCCATCAAGGGTAGACCCACTCCTCAAGGTAATTGCATTTAAGGTCTCCTTTTGATCAGTTTGAGTCGGTAAATGTCCCGGAGCTCGAGTTGTATTCTTGCTGGCCAATTGGGCAATTTGGCTCTCCAACATCTTCATCCCGGCCTCTCTAGCTTGGGATTCTTTTAACAACAAATTCTTCAACTCGGCAAGATTATAACCTTGGGATTGTTGCTGCTGCGGCACATAGGGAGGTTTTTGAAACTGTTGTTGCTTATGAGGGGGCACATAGTTCTGCTGCTGCTGTTGCAGTGGAGGTGGAGGTGGATTTAGGACATTTTGGCTACTCCACCTCAAGTTTGGATGGACATTCGGCTCATAGTAAGTGTTCGTCTGCCTATAATGTTGAAAGGCAGCACAAGACTCAAAGGGACTAGGACAATTGTCTGAAACATGTCCCTCAGCTCCACATCTTTTACAGACGAAAGGACCGTCTGAAACAGCATTTACATGGTAAATCCCTCCTTTTGAAGCTCCCCCCAACTCGTACTTATCAAATCTCGCCGTGAGAGCCTCTAATGCAGCTACAGAAGGAGATTCAGCAGCTCTCCTTTGATTTCCCCTGGAATTTCCATACTCAGCTTTATGGGTGGCCAAGTCATCAATGATCTTCCACCCCTTAGTTTCCCCCATATTCTCCTGGAATCTGCCACTAGCTGCCACATCCAGGATAGCTCTCTGATCGTCATAGAGCCCATTATAAAACTGATTGCATAGGCTCCATTTCTCAAACCCATGATGCGGAATGGTTCGCACCAGCTTCTTGAAACGGACCCACGCCTCATGAAAGTTCTCGTTAGGACCCTGTTTAAAGCTTGTGATCTGAGCTCTAATAGCATTCGTCTTCGAGGCAGAGAAATATTTCTTGTAGAATGCCAAGGCCAAAGAATTCCAGTCGGTGATCCCATTAGCAGCTCGATCCAGGTCTCTATACCACTCCCTTGCAGCATCACGGAGTGAGAATATAAACATAGTCTCCTTTACCTGGTCCTGGGTCACACCGGTCGGCGGGGGTATAGAGCAATAATCGATAAATATCTCCATATGCTTGGCTGCATCTTCATTTGCGCTCCCGAATTGGTTTCTCTCAACCAAGTTGATATAAGAAGGCTTCGGTTCGAATTTTCTATCAGCTCCCGGTAATTCGAACCCCTTATATAGATTTGTAGCTGTCGGCTCAGAGTGACTTGCTATAGTCGCTTCTTCAGCCATTTCTAGAAAATCTGGAGATGTGACGGTCTCAGCTGATGAAGTGGAAATGGGAGATGAAGGTGGATCTTCCTCAAACAACTCGTTCTCGTAGTAACTAGACAGAGTACTCAGCTCTTCTTCTGTTGGCAATATCCTAGATGATCGTCTCAACTCGCGCAAAGTCTTCTCAATCTCAGGATTGAACGGTAGTAATTCACCACCCTGTGACCTGCGCATAAGAGGAAACTACAAAAAGAATATGAGAATAGATTAAGGAACGAACGTCCCTTAAACTAAGAAACAGACTAAAATAAAACAACTAAAAAATTAGAACAATTGCCTCCCCGGCAACGGCGCCAAAATTTGATGCCCGTCGTTGTGCACCAAAGATAAATTTATAATTCCTAACTACAACTATAGATAGCGGTAAAAGGGTCGAACCACAGAGAGGCAGATGTAATTATTAGTTGTTTAATTTCAGTCTAAGGTAACGATTATGTGGGGGTTGTTTTGAATTGGCCTATAACTAATGAGCAATAAACTAAAGAAATGTATAAAATCAAATTTAAAAAGAGTACTAATATGATCGGTTCACTGTCGTTTCGGCAGCAGCATACTAAGTAGGTCTGAAATAAACACATGAGGCGGGAAAACAAGAAGTCCTCTCGGTCCACTCTCAACAAGTAACGTCTTTTGATCTCGCTAAAGGTCCCTAGTATCACTAGTACTGACTCTCATCCTGAAAAGTGACTAAAAATCTAAACTTTACCTATCTTTCGATCTTAGCATAGTTTAGTCATTTTAATTGGTAGTCTAACAACTTTCCCTATCTTTCGATCTAATGGATCGGTCATTTCTTAAGCATTCAACTAGTCGCGTGCACTCGATTCGTCAAATATAGAATTTAAATCAATTAAAATGAAGCAAAAACTCACGTGGCCAGTGGATCGACTAGGGTGTGCGGTCAATCGACCGTGGCGCGACTCAGGTCGTACTATTCTACTGCCGCCTAATCTACAGATTCCCTACATCCTAGCACGAGGTATTTAGCTACTCATAATATTGGTAAAAACAACAACAAGATTAACGAAATAGACTACTAAATTCATGCTTAAATTAACGGAACAAAAGATTAGCATAAAACGATAATTATGGCTTCGGGAAACTAATCTATCAATTCTAGCTACGAACGAAATAAAGCCATAAAACTGAAATAATGAACAAAGGAATACCAGTAGAAGAATTGCAGGAAGAAATGCACGAACGAAAGAAATTGTATTGAATAATTCAACTCAGAAACCAAACCCTAATTAATGATAAATTAAAATTGGATGCAAGCTCAATGAAAACTCAATACCTAAAGCTTAATGTCAGGTTACGTTATATAGGAATCTAACGTAACAACTTATTCCTAAACCTACAATACATTGAGCTTTCCTATTCTCAATCTTTTAATTCACGTCTGAAATAGCGGTTTGGTCGATCGACCACACAAGGCAGTCGATCGACTGAGGTATGCTGAACAGGAGTTCCTGTAAGTCGGGCTATCGTCGATCGACCATAGGGTCCAGTCGATCGACTAGAGTAGCTGATAATCCGCTTTTAATTCTTCATAAAGTTGTCTTTCAAGCTTCGAATCGCGCACCAAGTTCATCTCTCGAGTCTCTACTTCATGTCAAACGCAATGCAAGGTACTCAGGGACGGATTTAGCTCAATATCTACTCATTTCCGCATAAATCTGCAATATTACATAAAAATACGAAAGTAGACGAAATGGGCAAATAGTAGCATAAACTACACAAATGAGCTCTGAAATGCGTGTAAAATGGGGTGTAAAAAATCATATTTAAGACACGCATCAAGGAGTACGAGAAAAAAAAATTGAAAACAAAAGAAAAAAAGAAAAAGAAAAAAAAACGTGAAAGGAAAGAAAAGAAAAAGAAAAACAGACCGTGTAAAAATAAAAATTCGTTTGTGACGGTCTTACTCCTATACTTTACCTATATCTTTTGAAGTGTTGTGTTGGTTGAGTGAGTTTTTGTGCCATATGAAGGGTACTTGAGTTTGATTTTATAATTGGTTAAGAATTGGATGTTGTTATATGGTATTGTTTAGGTGCTAGCTTGACGCTTTACCTCCACATTTTCTATACTCGTTTTGCCTTTTCTTACCCATAACCTCACTTTCCCATAACTTTTGTAAGCCCTCGGCTGTGACGGACCTTGTTTGGTTGGAATGTATGTGTACGTTAGCTAGAATTGTCTATCATATTAGTTGTATGCATGTTTATGTGGGTCGTAGTCTAGGTGAGCGACTTCTTATTCTATCTCTTACATTTAATTGCTTACCCTTTGCTTCATGAGAGAAGAGTGACCCGTGAGAGTCCATCATCAAAGGTCTTGCAAGGTCGACGGTTCAGCTTTATTATAAACTGTGACACCCCCATACTCCAAGTGCCTTACCAGGACTACTCAGGTATAAAGCTTTCACCATCTCGGTTTCCCGAGGCAATAATAATAAAAAGACAATAAAGAAACAACATTTAAATAGTATAAAGTTTAAGTGAGTAAATACAATCCAAAACCAACTGCCAAAATACGGTTTACATGATCTCAAAACACTGTCTAAAGAAACTGGAAAAACTACAACGGAAGGTTCAATCATCTGATGGCGATACATCCCAGCTATCCCATGTATCTCGACTCATACCTGCTCAACAATTGCTCACCATCCTGAATGGATCACCACAGTTTTTAAAATAATTAAACGGGGTCTGTACTAATCACACAATTTACATAAATCAACAAAACAACACACAACACAGCTCAATCGTCACAGATATACTCCGAACTCCATCACCAACTCCACCATACTGACTACACACTAAAGTGTGTATTCCTGCCAGAGTACCCATCGCAACAGGTTACTCCTCGCCGCCAGTGGGAGACCCCAGCCGTTCCCACCTAAGCCCCGCTCATCTCCGTCGAGCGATAAACTCAAATCCATTAATGTGCACATCCGTTCTGTGGCGGGTTCCACAGAAGGCGAATCATGGGCGTGATGCAACTCCCGCAAGTGACTCCACTCAGCCAGGGACGCACCCCGAAGAACACAGACAGATACAATCACACACAACTACTAATCAGCAATCAAACCCAACAACTGTCACAATACTCGTACAATAAAACTCAACAATTGCAAAGCACAACCAACACATCATGTGACTAATACTGAGTAGGGAAACCCTACCTGCAATGCAATACAAATATACGATCTCAACAGCTGTTATCAAAAAGCCTCCTCTACGAATCCTCCTCCTAACATATGATCACATAATTACTAACAATCATAAAAACTAACAAAACCCCTAAAACCTCCAAATTAGGGTTTAAACAAACTTAATAAAATACTATAAAATCGTTACGTAGATCTTACCCTAGACGCAAGGATCACAAGAATGTAAATGATGATGAATTCCGACCTCTCAAGCTCTGGGATTTGTCAATAATGCGAAAGATGCGAAGTACGTAGGTTGAAATCTCTTTTGAATTAATTAGGTTTGATAAAAGTGTATTATGAAAGTGACGGAATGGTTTATATACTAATTCGCATTATTAACAAAACCGGACAAAACATTACCCGTAAACCGGGCTACTCGATCGAGTAGCTGACGTACTCGATCGAGTGCCACTTACTCGATCGAGTACCCAGGATGCTCGATCGAGTATCCTACAGGCTGAATACTTTTCTAAAAACCAAAACACCCTTACTCAACAGAGTAAGGCCCACTCGATAGAGTATCCAGAGACTCATAAAACCGTAGTATTACAGTTTTCCCTCCTTAAAAAGAACTTTGTCCCCGAAGTTCAAACCTCAACAAAACAAAACATACCACCACACTCCCGACACAACAACCAACATAAAACTCAACATAAAAACATGCTACCAACCAAACTCAACCCGACTCAAACCACTACAAAACATACCGACACAACACAAAAAGGGTGTAAAACTCTTCGCGATCATCTCCTACCCCTCTAAAAGAAACAAGGTTATGTCCCCGTAACCATACATACCTGATCAAAAAGGAAAGGGTAACGCTCTCTCATGGCCTCCTCTGCCTCCCATGTAGCTTCCTCTACCTCATGATTAGACCAAAGGATCTTAAGCAAAACTTTCTCACCACTCCTAGTCTTCCTAACTTTCCGGTCAAGAATCTGCTTAGGCACCTCAAGATAAGACAAGGACTCATCTAGCTCTATGCAATCTGCCTCCAACACATGTGACGGATCACTCGCAGACTTCCGCAGCTGAGATAAATGAAACACATTATGCACTCTCTCCAACACAGCTAGTAAATCCAAACGATAAGCAACCTCTCCAACCCGGTCTAAGATCGCATAAGGTCCTATGAACTTCTGACTCAACTTGCCTTTCTTCCCAAATCTCATAACCCCACGCATAGGAGACACTTTCAGAAGAACCTTGTCCCCAACCTGAAACTCTATATCCCGGCGATGTAGATCTGCATAACTCTTTTGCATATCCTGAGCCGCTCTCATCCTTTCTCTGATCATCTTAATCTGCTCAACCATCTCATGTACCATCTCTAGTCCTAGAACCACTGCCTCAGCACTGTCGTCCCAACAAATCGGACTCCGACATCTCCTTCCATATAAAGCCTCAAACGGTGTCATGCCAATACCGGTGTGGTAGCTGTTGTTGTAAAAAAACTCAATCAAATCTAATCTCTGCTCCCAGCTACCACCAAAATCCATCACAAAAGCTCGTAACATATCCTCAAGAGTCTTGATTGTTCTCTTAGTCTGACCGTCTGTCGCAGGATAAAATGTTGTACTCATCTTCAATGTCGTTCCTTCCTGTAACTCTTTCAAAAACCTTGAGATAAATCTCGCATCTCTGTCAGATACTATGTCCTTAGGCACACCATGCAATCTCAACACATGCTCCCGATAAGCCAAAGCTAATTGTGCCTTGGTCCACGTATCTTTCATTGGCACAAAATGAGCTGACTTGGTCAGTCGATCCACTATTACCCATATCATGTTGTTACCCTATTGACTCTTTGGCAAACCCATGATAAAATCCATAGAAATGGATTCCCACTTCCACTCAGGTATCTCTAAAGACTAAATCTTGCCTTGTGGTCGTCGCTGTTCCCCTTTAACTCTCTGGCATGTCAAACAACGGGCCACAAACTCAACTGTCTCTTTCTTCATCCCAGGCCACCAGAACGTGTTCTTTAAATCCTTGTATAACTTGTCAACACCTGGATGCACTGAATATGGTGTATAATGTGCCTCTGTCATGATTGTCTTTTTCAGCTCCTCGTCATTAGGGACACACCACCTCCCATCAAACCTCAAACTACCATCTGAATGAATAGAGAATCTAGACACTGTCCCTTTCTCTACTCCAGCTCTCCACTCCACCATCTTAGGGTCTAAAGCCTGTTTACCTCGAATATCATCATAAAGATCAGGCTGCACTGTCAAATCTCCCATGGCATCCCCTCTCTACATCATATATATCCCAAACTTTCCCACCCCGTCTCTCAACCTCATCAAAGATAAAGCTGTACACAAAGAATGTACACTCTTCCTGCTCAAGGCATCAGCAACAACATTGGCTTTCCCTTCATGGTAGATAATATCCAAGTCATAATCGCCAATCAACTTCATCCACCTCCTCTGTCTCATGTTCAACTCCTTTTGAGTGAAGATGTACTTGAGACTCTTGTGATCAGAATATAACTTAAAGGTCGCCCCATAAAGGTAATGTCTCCAAATCTTGAGAGCAAACACCATTGCACCCAACTCTAGATCATGTGTAGGATAATTCTCCTCATAAGGCTTCAATTGCCTGGAAGCATAGGCAATCACTTTACCGTTCTGCATCAACACACATCCCAACCCATTCTTTGAGGTATCTGTATAAACCTCAAAGTTCTCACTCCCTTCAGGCAATGCTTAGATAGGAGTTGTGGTCAAACGCTCCTTTAATGTTTGGAACGCCGTCTCACAACTCTCATCCCAATGAAACCTATTCTCTTTCCGAATCAACGCTGTCATAGGTCTAGCAATCTTGGAGAAATCCTTCACGAACCGTCTGTAATATCCAGCTAAACCCAAGAAACTCCTGATCTCAGCAACATTCTTTGGTGCTTCCCACTTGGTCACTTTGCCTCAATCTTTGCCTGATCCACGATACCCCATCCTTAGAGATCACATGCCCCAGAAAAGCAACTCTCTCTAACCAGAACTCACACTTGGACAACTTAGCATATAACTCGTGCTCCCTCAAGGTCTGCAACACAATCCTCAGATGCTCCTCATGTTCATCCTTAGTCATGGAATAGACTAAGATGTCACCGATAAAAACCACCACAAACTTGTCCAGAAACTGACTGAAAACTCTGTTAATCAAATCCATAAACATAGTCGGTGCATTAGATAACCCAAAAGGCATCACCACATACTCATAATGGCCATACCTCGACGTGAAAGCTGTCTTTGGTATGTCCACCTCCCTAATCTTCACCTTATGGTACCCCGACCTCAAATCAATCTTGGGAAAGACTGATGCACCACTCAACTGATCAAACAGGTCATCTATCCTTGGCAAAGGATTCTTGTTCTTCACTTTCACTCGGTTCAGCTCCCTGTAATCTATACACAACCTCAAGCTCCCATCTTTCGTCTTCACAAAAAGAACTGGTGCTCCCCACGGTGATACACTAGGTCTAATGTATCCCTTCTCTATCATATCATCTAGCTATTTCCTGAGCTCCTCCTACTCCTTAGGACCCATCCGGTACGGTGCCTTAGAGATTGGCCCCGTACCCGGTTTCTGCTCAACCGTGAAATCTATCTCCCTCTTCGGTGGCAACCCCGGAATCTTCTCTGGAAAGACATCTGAAAACTCACCCACCACTGATATCTGATCAACTGTCGGACTCTCTATCCGGTCATCTCTCACATGGCACAAGATCAACGGGCACCCCTTCCTCAAATAAGACTTTAAGGTCACAGCTGCAATCAACTTAACTTTGGGTTTGACCACAAACCCACGATAAGACACACTAACGCCCTTAGGACCTCTCAAAGACACATTCTTTTGATGACAGTCTATCTTAGCTTTGTACTTTCCTAACCAATCCATCCCGACTATCATCTCAAAGCCGTTTAAAGGAAACTCTAGCAAGTCTACAGGTAGATCCACTTGCCCAACTATCATAGATACATCCCTAAACAACCTCCCACATGTTACAGACTCTCCCGAAGGTATAAAAACTTGCTCACTTACACACTCGTATACCCTCAGACCCAACCGTTTAACATGACTCGAAGATACAAACGACTGAGACGCCCCCGAATCAAACAAAACAAAGGTATGAATACCGTTAACAAGAAAGGTACCAGTGATAACATGTGCGTCGTCCTTAGCTGCTTTCTTTTCCATCATATACAGCTTTCCACTGGTCTTCTGTCCACCTCCCTAGACAAAACTGGCTGAAGTAGTCGGCTTAGTACCCGACCCCTGATTGTTGTTGTTCGTAGCTGGTTTCAGATAAGAATTACCGCCATTGCGGTTACCTCCACCCTGGTTACCCTGACCTACCCGGTTGTTCCATGACCCAGCTGGTCTGTTGCTCGCATAACTCTGTATCGGACCCTGAAAATAGCTCCCCTAAGCCGATCTCTGAAAATCTCCCGGTACACTCGTGCACTCATGTCTCTTGTGGCCTACACCGCCACAGCCAAAGCAGGTCATCCCTTAACTACCACTACCGCTCCCACGGCCACACCCAAAGGAAGCCCCAACACTGAACCCCAAGCCAGAAGAAAACGCTCTAGTTTGATTGTGGTTGCCTTTCTTGTAATTAGATTGGCCACCACCCTCACTCTCTGCCTTTATTTTCTCACCTCCTCTCTCCCGGGCCATCTCCACCAACCTCTCAGCTCTCTCGTAAGCTTCCTTAACATCAGTAAGGATTCCCACGGGTAACTTTTCCATAATCCTGGGGGTCAACCCCTTCTCAAACCTCAGCGCTAGGTTCTCATCACTCAACCCCATGTCCTCAGCATACCTAGACTTCTCATTAAGCTGCCCGTAATACTCAGCTACAGACATATCAGATGTCATCCTGAACCCATCAAACTCCTCCCTCAGCTTACTCCTCACATGCTCAGGTACAAACTCTCTCCTCATAGCCCTCCGGAACTCTTCCCAAGGTATAGCAGGCAGACCCTGCTTTGCATACATCTCCCTAGCACCCACCTTCACCTTATCCCACCACTCACCAGCCGCTTCCCTCAAGTAGAACGCAGCTTGTTCTACTTTCATCTCATCAGGACAATTTACCATATCAAGAATGTTCTCCATCTCACGATGCCAATTGTCAAGAAGAATTGGCTCCCCGGTCCCCTTATACTCTTTTGGGTTAAACCTCGCTATGTAAAGACTGATCTTAGAGTGATCAACCTCCTTATCTTTCCCCACTCTCTTAAGGGCCTCCGTAAGAGCATCTTGATGCTCCAACATTTTAACTATATCGTCAACGTTCATGCTCTCAGCTCTCGCATACAAAGCAGTTTTCTTTGGCGGCATCTTTAAACAATATAAGAAAAGGGAGATATAAACATACATACTATAACTCAAAACACGAAAACAACCTGCCCAGAACCCACTCGATCGAGTGCCAAAACCCACTCGATCGAGCTGAGGTTACTCGATCGAGTGCCCCACGTACTCGATCGAGTACACCGACTCCATACCCAAAACAGACCTTCTGATCTCTAACCTACTCGATCGAGCTAACTAGCCACTCGATCGAGTGTCCCCTACTCGATCGAGTGCCCCTATGTACTCGATTAAGTAGCCAAAAACACGATTCTGATCATAAAAAAACGTCAAATACCCACTCGATCAAGTCAGACCCACTCGATCGAGTACCTCACCCACTCAATCGAGTGCCCCCCACTCGATCGAGTCATGCAGACTCGTGTAAACTACCCGCATGTTATCTCACATACCCCAACGTACTATGCATTCATTATTATCTCAACATTATAATTACAACTACGCATGCAAATCTACGCAATTCCTCATACAATCAACAAAATAATCTACTTCATGTTATCAAGTGCCATATTATAAACAACCATCATGCTTCTTTATTCAAATCAACATATAAACATACTTCACCGACTTTTCAACCACAATTTCAATTCTCCACTTCCAACATTCAATGATTCTCAACATATATCGTTACGTACTCATACAAACCAAAAGACAACACATACGACTCTGACATATACCCCCCCCCCCCCCCATGTTACCGGTTCAAAATTGTTGGGCGAGTTCGCGACTTTAGGACGTCTCCCAAGTCTTTGCATTAGCTCCTACAACCTTTACCCCGGGTTCATTTTAATTGACTCCCTATGTTCATTAGATTCATTAGTTACAGGTTTCAGGATCGTCGCTCTGATACCACTTTGTGACACCCCCATAATACAAGTGTCTTACCAAGACCACTCAGGTATAAAGCTGTCACCATCTCGGTTTTCCGAGGCAATGATAATCAAAAGACAATAAAGAAACAACATTTAAATAGTATAAAGTTTAAGTGAGTAAATACAATCCAAAACCAACTGCCAAAATACGGTTTACATGATCTCAAAAAACTGTCTAAAGAAACTATCAAAATTACAGCGGAAGACTATATCATCTGATGGCGACACATCCCAGCTATCCCATGTATCTCGACTCATACCTGCTCAACAACTGCTCACCATCCCCGAATGGATCACCACAGGTTTAAAACAATTAAACGGGGTCAGTACTAATCACAAAATTTACATAACTCAACAAAACAACACACAACACAGCTCAATCGTCACAGATATACTCCGAACTCCATCACCAACTCCACCATACTGACTACACACTAAAGTGTGTAGCCCTGCTAGAGTACCCATCGCAACAGGTTACTCCTCGCCGCCAGTGAGGGACCGCAGCCGTTCCCACCTAAGCCCCACTCCCGCAAGTGACTCCACTCATCCAGGGACGCACCCCGAAGAACATAGACAGATACAATCACACACAACTACTAATCAGCAATCAAACCCAACAACTGTCACAATACTCGTACAATAAAACTCAACAATCACAAAGCACAACCAACACATCATGTGACTAATACTGAGTAGGGAAACCCTACCTGGAATGCAATACAATCAGACGATCTCAACAGCTGTTATCAAAAAGCCTCCTCTACAAATCCTCCTCCTAACATATGATCACATAATTACTAACAATCACAAAAACTAACAACACCCCCAAACCCCCAAATTAGGGTTTAAACAAACTTAATAAAATACTATAAAATCGGTACATAGATCTTACCCTCGACGTAAGGATCACAAGAATGTAAAGGATGATGAATTCTGACCTCTCAACCTCCAAGATTTGTCAATAATGCGAAAGATGCGAAGTACGTAGGTTGAAATCTCTTTTGAAGTAATTAGGTTTGATAAAAGTGTATTATGAAAGTGACGGAAAGGTTTATATACTAATTCGCATTATTAACAAAACCCGACAAAACCTTACCCGTAAACCGAGCTACTCGATCGAGTAGCTGACGTACTCGATCGAGTGCCACTTACTCGATCGAGTACCCAAGATGTTCGATCGAGTATCCTACAGGCAGAATACTTTTCTAAAAACCAAAACACCCTTACTCGACAGAGTAAGGCCCACTCGATAGAGTACCCAGAGACTCATAAAACCATAGTATTACATAAACATCCTACAACTCGTTTGCATTTGACAGTTTTTGCTATAAGTGTTAGTCTGCTGCATTAAATTGGTTTAAGTGGACAATTTGTAGCTAGCTCTGAGTTAAATTTTCTGTTCCATTAGTTTTGCATATAATTTGCTTGTGGACAAGCAAAAGTTTGGTTTGGGAAAGTTTGATGCGTGCATTTTATATAGACTTTTTGTATCATATTTGCACGCATCTCTATGCATATTTAGTAGTGTTTAGCTACAAATGTCCCCCAAATTGTCTACTTTGGTTCTCTTGTATTATTTGTAGGTATGAACCGAAGAGGAGTATAATCAAGCCTAAAACATATCTCTATGCATGCATTTAGGAGATGAATTGAGTCGGAGCTTGGAGACTACTATTTTGAGATGCGCAAAGAAGTAAGATAGCTAGGCGAGCAAAGGAAGAATTTCATATCGCTAGAGCCTACTTTGAAGAGCCATATCCCGAGTTCTACAACTGATTTTCAATTTATTCTAATTGAATATGAAAGCTTGTCCCGTTAGCTTTCCAACGCCACCGGAAACACTCTGTTTACCCAAGTAACGAATAAATGGCGGCCGTTTGAAGTTCAGTGCGCGAAGTAGGAATTGTGAGCTGGAAAGTACTCGATCGAGTACTATCTTGTTCGATCGAGTCCTTTTTCTACTCGATCGAATGGTGCCTTTTTGATAGTGTTCGATCGAGTACATAAAGTCCTCAATTGAGAGGTTTTAGCTTGGATTTGTTCGATCGAGTGATATAAAAGTGCTCGATCGAGTAGCTTGCTATGGACACGGGCTTTTTAGCTTAAGTTCGTGTTTTAGGTTTAGTAATTGTCTTTCCTATAAATAGGAAAGACCTCATTAGGTTTAACTCTCTCTCTTTCTCTTTTCTCTCTTCTTTTCTATGTTTTAAAAACGGGATACTGTAGAACGCTGCTTTTCTCTCATTCTCGGATCTGAACTTTTGTAATTCCTTCTTCCCTTTTATCCTAGTATTCTTTCTCTTCCTTTCATCTCTTTACTATGCTTTCTATTGCTTTATCTTTCCCTTTTTCTTCACCCATTATTATGTTTAGCTAATTCTCCTGCTAGGATTTAGGGGATTCAATGAGTTGATGTTAGTTGCTAATTAGGTTTGCAGATCTGTTGCTAAAATCTTGTCTTTGTTGTTAATCACTACAATTAACTGTTCTTGTCTACTTGAGTCGGTGCAATTAGATAATTAAGCCTGGTACACCCTGACTTAGATCGGAAGATTGGAATGGGTAAGACCCGCAGTGAACATTAGGATGCTTTAGTGAGGGCGTAGGCTAAGCTAATAGTGTTTTAGAGTGAATTGAGACCGGAAGGAGATATTCGTTTCCCCTTAGACCGATACAAGTGACCGATCTGTGACCTTAGCTGCAATTATCTGACATTCATTGGTACCCGACAATCTTAGTTCTCTCTCTTTATTGTTAATCCCTTTTATTCATTTCTCTGCTTTAGTTAGTCAGTTTAGATAACAAATCAACAAAACTCCCAGTTTAGTGACATTAGACAGACTAGAATAACAAGTAGATAGTGACCGCCTCCCTGTGGAGATCGACCCTACTTCCACTAGCTTCTGTTAGTAGTTTTAGGTATTTATTTTTGGTACTAAACGACAGGTATCAGTCGCCAATCCACACCCACTAAAAAAAAGTTATTAAAAAACGAGAAAAATAGTGTAACTTTACTAGAGGACGAGTGTAAATCTAATACAATAGAAGTGTAAGTTTAAATTAATAGGAGTGTAATTGAGAAAAAAAAAATACACCAAATGTGAAAAAAATAATAATAAATCAACTGCCAGCTATATAAATACCAAAAAAATAAGCAAAAAAAAAATTGAAAATCAAAATATGTAAAAAATAATGTAAACCAAAATCATTGACAACATTCACCATCAACTACACTACCACCTCCCCGTCACCTTCTAACCACCGCCACCGCCAAGACCATTCTGTCTGTTTTTGTCGTCCACTGCAGCTAGATCTAAGTTTTTTTTTAAAAAAAAAAACACGATTGTTAGGGTGGTGGATCTGAGAGGAGAAGGAGTGGTTGGTGTCGTCATTTGAGAGGAGTGGTGTTTTGGGTAGTGGGTGGTAGATTTGGTTGTGTAGGTGTAGTGTGGTGTTTCAGGTAGTGCATGGTGGAGGTGTAAGGTGGTGTGCGTGATGGTGAGTGAGGGTGGCCGTGGTGTGTGGTGGGGTGCTGCGGTGGTAATGGTGGTGGCGGGTGTGTGGTGGAGCCTAGTGGCGACATCAGATCTGGGTTTTGTTGTGTTCCCTTGTCGCAGCCGCCCCAACGTTGTCTCCCCTTGTCGCAACCGCCGTCAGATCTCTCACACCACTCCTCTTAGTTGTGGTCTTTTGTTTTCATTTTTTTTTTCCGGCTAATTTGCAGAAAGAGTAGTAACATTGATGAGGACAAAGTAGTTTTTGGGTTTGATTTTGATTTGGTTTTGGTTTGATTTTGATTTGGTTTGGTTCGAATAAGTTTGATTTGGTTTGATTTTTTTAGTTTTTATTTAAAATTTTCAGATTTGTTTTATTATTTATGGGTTAATTTTTCCTAATAGATGACATTTTAATTTTTCCGATCTAATTTGTTTTTGTTATTGTTACATAATTTTTTTGTTTTTAGATATTGTTACATTTTTTTTTTTGCTTATTGTTACATTATTGTTATTTGGTTTTTTATTATTGTTATTTGGTTTTTTTCTTAGATTTACGGATTTTTTTTGTTAGATTTACAGGTTTTTGTCTTAGATTTATGGGTTTTTTTGTTAGATTTATGACTAAAGTTGTACCTTTAAATATTAAAGTTATACAATTTACGACTAAAGTTATACCCTTAAAATATTAAAGTTATACAATAATCAAAATAAAGTTATACTATTAACCTCTAAAGTTATACAATTTTTTTTTTTGTTATTTCCAGATTTTTTGTGTTTCTAGTTTTTAATTTTGTTATACAATTTTTTATGTTTCTAGTTTTTAAATATTAAAGTTATACAATTTACGACTAAAGTTATACCCTTAAAATATTAAAGTTATACAATAATCAAAATAAAGTTATACTATTAATCTCTAAAGTTATACTACTTACGACTAAAGTTATACACTTCAAACATTAAAGTTACATAAACTTGGACTATATGACTAAAGTAACTTTAATCTCATTTTCTTATTGTGTTGGTTTCAAAAATAGACTAAAGTTATACAAAAATAGATTAAAGTTATACAAATATGGACTAAAGTTATACAAATATGGACTAAAGTTATACAATTATGGACTAAAGTTATACAAAAATGGACTAAAGTTATACAAATATGGACTAAAGTTATACAAATATTGATTTTTAGATTTGTTAATTTTAATTTTTCAGGTTTGTTGGTTTCAATTTTTTGTTGGTTTCTTTTAGATCTAATTTTTTGTTTTTCCTGTTTTTGTTTTTTTTGTTTTTCAGATTTGGTTTTTTTATTGGTTGTTAATATTGTTATTTAATTATTTTTTTGGCGTTTTTTTTATTTGGTTGTTATTGTTATTTGTTTTGTATTGTTATTTGTTATTGTATTTTCTAATTTAATTGGTCTTATTATATACGGATTTTTAAGATTTTTTTGTTAATTTTTTTATTAGATTTCCTTTGTTTTGTATTTCATTTAAATTATCCTATTTATGACTAAAGTTATACGCTTGAAACATTAAAGTTATACTATTTACGACTAAAGTTATACCTTCGAAACATTAAAGTTATACTATTTACGACTAAAGTTGTACCATTGAAACATTATGATTTGTGTTATGTTTTGATTTTTTTTTGTTATTGTTTGATTTTTTTACATTTATTTGTTAGGTTTTGTTGGTTTTTTTTGTTGGTGTGAGACAGTGTATTTTTTTTCCTTCAAATTTCTTATATTTTGGAGTAAAGTTATGCGATTTTGTAATAAAGTTACACAATTTTGGACTAAAGTTATACAAATATGGACTAAAGTTATACAAATAAGGACTAAAGTTGTACAAATAAATGGAATAAAGTTATACAAAAATGGACTAAAGTTATACAAATATGGATTAAAGTTATACAAATAAGGACTAAAGTTATACAAAAATGGACTAAAGTTATACAAATATGGACTAAAGTTATACAAATATGGACTAAAGTTATACAAATAAGGACTAGAGTTATACAAAAATGGACTAAAGTTATACAAAAATGGACTAAACTTTAGTCCATTTTTACATAACATTAGTCCTTATTTGTATAATTTTAGTCCTTATTTGTATAACTTTAGTCCATATTTGTATAACTTTAGTCAGTTTTTGTATAATTTTAGTCCTTATTTGTATAACTTCAGTCCATATTTGTATAACTTTAGGCAATTTTTGTATAACTTTAGTCTATTTTTGTATAACTTTAGTCCATAACAGTATAACTTTAGGCAATTTTTGTATAACTTTAGTCCATTTTTGTATAACTTTAGTCCATTTTTGTATAACTTTAGTCCATAACAGTATAACTTTTGCCCATAACTGAAAAATTTATAATAACTTTAAAGAAACGACATTTGTGAAAATAAAAAAACAAGACGAATTTTAAAGAAACGAAATTTGTAAAAATAAAAAACAAGACGATATTTGAAATGTCAAAATATGCATTATAATAACTTTAATATGTCTAAGATTAATACTAACAAATAGAAAAAAAACAACTCCAAACAAAAGTTATACAAAAGTTGTACCGTTAAAACATTAAAGTTATACAATTTACGACTAAAGTTATACTCGTAAAACATTAAAGTTATACAATTTACAATTAAGGTTACACTTTTTATTTTATTTTTATTTTTTGGGAAGTGTTATTATTTGCAAAAATAACGAATGGAAAAAAACAACTCAAAACATAAAAACTAACACGAAAAAAAGAAAAAAGAAAAAAAAAAAACGTCGGCGGCGGCGGGTGGTGGGGTGGTGTCGGGTAGGATGGTGGTGGGTGGTGGTGAATGAGGAAGAGAGGAATGAATGATTTTTTGGGTTTTTGATTTTTTGGGGTTTTTGATTTTTTTGGGTGTTTTAGAGAGGAAAGAGAATTGAGATGTAGAGAGAGGAGAAGAAGTTGTGATAATGAGATGATGAATGATTATTGTGGTATGTTAATAGAATTGATGAGCTAATTAGAGAAAAGGTGGAGGGATTAATTTGTAGCCATCCATTGAGATCTAATCCTAGCCTTCCATTCTCTTCATCCAAGGGCCTTTAGAAGGACTTATGGACTCATAAGATGTAATGGCCTTATATGATCCTCTCTCTCTCTCTCTCTCTCTCTCTCTCTCTCTCTCTCTCTCTCTCTCTCTCTCTCTCTCTTTATATATATATATATATATATATATATATATATATATATATATATATATATATATATATATATATATATATCTCGTGAGTTTGGTTTGTTGGAATAAGTGTCCTCCGACAATAATGCGATCACAATCAAGGATCATATTGATCACATGTTTAAATCTCATTTTAAGAATACATGTGAGATGTAATATTTTACATCAATCGGTCCACACATATCGGTAATGATTGGTGACTAGAGTTTGACATTACGTAGTGCGACGGTGGTGATCAGTTGATCCCCTTAGGTCATACCTATAGGGAAATACTCTTAATTGATTATTTAATTAATCGTATGCCGATACGAGTTAATTAAATTGCTTAAAAATTGACGGATGATTTTGTGAGTAAAATTAACGTGTCTTATTGTAATTCGATTATATTAGATACGGTCTAAGTAATTGAATTGTTTTGTTACTTAGATAAAATTATTGTTTACAAAACAATTGAAACTGAATGAGTGATTTATTATAAATACAAGACGTTGTGATTTATAATGGGTAAACCGTTTTGGTACAAGTAATTATGAATTACTAAGTCGATTTTGTACATGACGTATTTTTATTAATACGTTGATTTTTAACTTGTTAAAAATACATTACAATTTCACATGTCTAGTAACATGTCACATATGTCACAATTGACAAATGGCAAAATAAAATGGACCATCCATTTTATGTTATAAGTACCGAAATGGTGGAGGGAGTATTATGTTTTAAATTGTGTTAATTGTTTGAGTGGAAAACAAAATGATTGCACACCTATTTGTAGCCATGCAAGTCTATTTTTCTTGGGAAGAAAATGAGCCCATGCATTGGCTCTCCTCCACCCTCCCAACCGGTTTTCAAGAGCATCATAGAGGGTTTTTCCTCTAATTTTATTCATTCACAATTTGACAATATTTTCTAGTGTAAGAAAATAGCAAATACTCTCTACATCTTATGTAAAATTAGAAAGTTAAAATCTCCAAAAAATCCTCCCTCTTGAACGAAACTTCAAGAGCAAATATAACATTTTGTGTCAAGTTTAAGTATGATTAATATTATTACTAGATCAAAATAATATTAGTTTTTATGAGTTTTCCTTGGGTATATGCTTTTGGGAGAGATTCTATACTTGAATCTTTGTTCATCCATTATTTGGAATGCTCAAGAACTAACAAGAAGGAGATCTTGTTGGTGCCCTTATAATCTGAAAATCATATGGTGAGAAAACGATTTCTTCACTTATCTATTTTAGTTTGCATGCATAAGATTTGTAATTAATTTTATGACTAAATTAATTAGAATATATATGAATATGTTAAGTAATGAGATATACATTTCTAACAAGTGGTATAAGAGCCTTAGGTTGTTTGCATGCAAATCGGTTATAGTTTTTCCGAGTTATACGATTAACAAATAAAACTTATAAATTTGTGTTTATTATGATATATCACGAAATTAATTATGCATGTTAAAGTTTCTGGTCCTAAAATGTATTTAGGATATTTTGGTTAATTTATGGGTTTTTATCGTTCATTTTATATATTATTGGCATTAAAATGTGATTTTTGTGATAAAAATGACAATTTTGGCCGAAAATTAGCTAAAGTTCGATTTTTACTGTGGTTTTTTGATATGTTTTCACATATATTAAATTTAGATGACCTGTAAATTTTCATAATTTTTGGAGTTCTTATGCTCGAAATATGGTTTTTTCATGATAAAATCGAATTTAAATGGAAAAATAGGTTAATATGAGATAAATTTCGAATCTAGTCATTGATATTTAGTATGTTGTCACATGCAATTTTACAAGATGTGTGTAAAATAATAGGCTATAATGAAGTCTTTATTCATGATTTATGAATTTTTGATGAAAAATAACATAAATAGTGACTTTAATTAGTAAATAATTGCTAAAACATACTTCATGACTAAGAAAAAACGTCACATGTTGAATTTTATTATATGTTTCAGATCTAAAAGTGAAAAGTAATTAATATATTTTTCTCATATTTTTATGATTATATTTGATAAATCCGATAAACCGCAACATTGTTTTTCTCGATAAATTTCGAAATTTTTAACCTAAGTTTTTGAACATTATGAGTGTCATGATATTTTTCCAGAATGTTCATGATTTTAAATTTCAAATTTTGAATTTATTTGAAATTTTTATGATTTATTTGGAGTTTATGGCATTTTATTGTAATTTTGAGTCCATTAATGAACAATTTTAAGAAATATAAGTTAATTTTTGTCAATATTTTAGTGGAGGCTAATTTTGAGTCCTAAGTTGGTTAGGGTAATTAACTTGTGCATAAATATGATTTTATGTAATTTATTGTGATTTTAAAAGGTTGAATCACGCAAATCCGTAAAAACCGTTTAATATATGATATTGGCTCCTTAAAGGCGATTTAGCATAAAATTGGGCATGTTCATACATATTATAATGTTGCATTTTATTTATGATTGTCATAATTTTATTTTATGTAATTTTTGAATTATGTAATTTTACTTAGTATGGCCTTAGTTTTTAATTGGTATTTCCCGAAATGTATGGGAATATCGATTCGGTTGTAATTTATTGTGATCTGGTATCACCGTTTTGTAATTTAATAGATATATTTTATTTTAATTACAAATGTGTAATAGGAAATTATGTAATTTGTTATGTAATTTATTTATTCCGGAGATCCTTGAAGACGGAGCCACTCAAGAGGGCGATCCATTAAAGACGGTGTTACCTCGAGATGCGTGCCAAAACCGAAGTTCAAGGGACCAATGGAGTTGGTTTCCGAATTTGTAATAGTTTATTAGATTTACTATTTTAGGAAGGCCATACTAGGATTTTATTTATGCTTTGCATTTTATTTTATATGTTGCATGCATCGCTAAATCGCCATAACCAAAAAACATGCATTGTCATTTTAATCGAGTATATTGACCGTGTCAATTACAATTATCGTAGTTCACCGCTTTAGTTCACTTAAAACGTGATAGATAATAAATTGACATGACCTCTCGCTAAATAAACAATTGAGACTTAGCCTTACCAAAAGTAGAAACCATGAAAACCTATTTCGTGAGGGAGTGCACTCGGCCACACCGGGTACAAACCTTGTTACGTAGGGGAAGTGGGTGATAAATGTCTATCCACCGAATTTATGTTAATGAAGGGTATTTCGGCACACCGTGCCCTAAGTTGATATGAGTTTGGATCATGGACACATTTATTCGAAATTTGGGTTGAACTCAACGAAAGTATTCACGACGATTTCCGGATGTGTTTCGGGCTAAAGATAAATATTAATGTAATTTTATCGACCAAGAGTTCTGAAAGTAGAATCGATTAAAGAGTTAATCCACCGAGTTATATTAATAAAGGGTATTTCGGCACACCGTGCCCCAAGTTAATATGAATTTGGATCTTGGAATCATTTATCATAGTTGGGTAGAGGTCACTATGTAAATGTTTTACTTGTTATTTACAAGTATTAATAAAACGATAAATGTTAAGTTTTCCACTATTCCGTTATCATATTGTTCTATTTCTTTACCGCAATTCATATACGATATCATTTCGATTTTCGATTCAAAACTCCATTAAAACATCGTAACTAAAGACAAAATTTGAATTTTCTTCTAAAAACCTCGAATTATCCATTGGAAGGATCTCTTGTGAAGAGTATAAATAAAAGTTATTCATTATCAAACAGGTTTTTGATTCTTGACTAACATATCTACTTACAATAAATTGGTTCTCATATGCTTAATTGAGTTAAGAACTTTGAAACGTTAAATCATTTTGGTGACTAGATTTGTTGGAAATCATAATAGACCAAAATACCGCAACCACTTCAATGAAAGTTTTAAGACTAAACAAACGAATGAAGAGTAGTCTTCATAAAATTCAATTTTGCTTCTTTAAGCAAAGACTCATTGAAATGAGTGGGAGCATTCTCTTAAACCGTTAAGAAAAGGACGAGGTTCAAGAAGAAAAGATTATAATGGAATTGATACAAGGTAATGTTAAAAGTAAAGTTATTGAGAATAACGACACTAAACCTATCAATCCCGACCGATAAAGTTTTCATTGTCTTAAATGTTGGACACTAGAAAGGAAACTACCCCAAATTATTAAAGGATCAGCAAGTTAGTTGTGGGACATCTAATGAGACCTTCTTCTTTAAATGTTTATTCGATTAACATAAGTTTTGCTAGTACTACTTCGTCAATATTAGAATCCAGTGGAGGTTTTCATCATTGTACTTGATACATAGGATGATTAGAATATGACGACTAGCAACAATGATGTTGAGAAATAGAGTCATTGTGTAATCAATCTAGTTTTGGGTTTATAGCTGTACTTAATTATGAATATTAAGTGCATAAACTCTAAATAAGAATATAAACTTGTTAGGATACAAAAGAGGTTTCACTTTTGTGACCCTATACACCACGATTTGATGTATGGCTAGCCCATTATCAAGGTGATTATATTCTAAACCAAACTAAAATGATATATCATGTGGATGATGCAAGACTCAAATTGGTAACCCAAGATTGAACCTTAGATTCTGGAATGATGAACGCAAAGAGTTATTGAGTACTCATGAAACCATTAGATTGTTAATCTTATGGTATATGCGTATCTTGTATTCAAAGCAAGATGTCTCGTGCCTTTTGGTTGAAAAGGAGATCGAGGTTGTAAATCAGTGATCCAAAATAGGTTGATCATTATCTTTTACCAATGATTTAAGTTGACGCTAATATTTTCACTTAATAAGGTAAATAGAGAAATCTTTAAAGAAGTTCAAAGAGTTCAAAGAATCATGCTTTAGCCGTGATGGGATTATCAAAGTGAAGACTTTGATATAAGCCAACGGAAAAGTGATATAGTATCACAAATTAATCTCTCTTAGCATGCATTATGGGATAATATGTGGTTGGATAAAGAATTCAAACTCCATTCGATATGGTTTGGACTTTAATCAAGTTACTTTGAGTTACTTGATCCTTTTGGGGATTTTATCATTTTGTCTAAATTATTTTTCCACTAAATCTAAAACGAATTATATAAGGTATGAAATGGTAGGGTACCATATTTTTAAGTTCTTCAAAAGAAACAAATGCTCATCTTTCCTTACTATAATCACGAGTACAACGGGTTTGTGGCTCGTAAAGATGTCTTTCTAGAATACAAGTTTATTTCTAGAAGACAGAGTGGGAGAAATTATTCAAAGAGCCACAAGGAATGTTATGTCCCAAGAAACTGGTCTTTCTTGACTACATGAGACGTTTTGTGTAAGACGTTGTTTCTTCAAAACCTAGGAGGTTAAAATCATCACTTATTGAAGATGATGAATTAGTGTTACTTTTAGAAAGTAAAGAGCTTGCAACTTACAAAGAAATTGTTTGATTCAAGTTGATTACTTCTGGAAAGTAATGAACATATGACTTACATGAGAATGTTTAAGTCACAACTCAATGCAAGGCTTAGAGCCATGAAAATCCGAAATAAAAGGCTTGATTAGTGTCAAAGGGTTTTGCACTAATAAAGAGAGATTTCAAAGTTTGATTGGTTGCAAAGGGTTTTGCACTAGTTGAAATGCTTAAGTCTATTTAGATCTTCTTAGGGATTATGTTTCATTATGATGATATACATATAGCAAGTGAATCCAAAACCCACTTCTTCCATTAGAAGGAATGTATTCAATACATGTCTTGAGTTTTATAGATTCTTGTAATCCTAAGATAATGTGAAACTTAAGAGAGAATCTTAAGTAGGACATCAATGAGTTGGAATCAATGTTTTGATCATGTTATAAAACTTTTATCGATAAGTGGAAAACTTGTGTTTATACATGAAGTTTAGTGGGAGTTACGAAAATTTTAATTAGTCTTGTATATGGATGACATATTGATCATTGGGAATGATTTAAGACTTATGGAGTATTATAATACATCTATAATATCCGGATTTATGAAGATAAATCTACATGATATTAACGTCAAATAAGAAGTCTTATGTTGATAAGATTCATGACTAGTTCAATCAAGTTGAACATATTTGATTGATTCCATTTGCTTCCGCTGCCGAATCAATTAAATAGAAAATGATGTATAACACTTCATATACTTTGGGTATGATGAATTGTTTCAAATCGGATTTAAGTAATATTTACCAAGTGAGCCATAAAGATTACCCTTAAGTGCTTGCAGAAGCGTTAAGGATGTAATGCAAAGTATTTTTGATGCAATTTTGTGTAAGGATGTTACACAAATGACAATTGACAATTGCGATTGCGCATGGTTTCTGACAAAACCATAATCAAAACATATCAAGATGGTTAAGTAACCATTGTGGCTATGTTATTTAAGAAATAGATTTTCTAGAATCGTTCTAGGCAATAAAGAACAATGAGAAATATTTACAACGGAAATTGAGTACACTTGCAATCATGAGATGTGCAAGAAGCATGAGTCCCGCACACTGTGAAAACAGTAGGAGCTATTCTAAGGCTAGAGGGCCTATGTCTTGATTAAATCTCGACACGCACTCAAAAAGTTTTGTAATGCAAATGTTTACATTACAAAGGAAAACAAGTATGTAGTAAGGTTGAGTTAGGTACACAAAATTGATAAAACCTACTAACCAAAGCCTTTTCATAGGCTTAACATGATGAGTCATGTCATTTCAATTGGATTGAGATTAATAACTACAGAAAAGATCAAATTAGATTATAGAATATGAAATAGTAATCAGGTATTGACTATTCACATGTGATAATCACATTTGTCGTTAGAGTTTTTTAGTTGAAAAAACTCCTTCTATACTTTGTTACATCCAAACAGGTTGTAGAGACAACATTGAACCCCGTTAAAGTGAACCCGGATTAACATAATATTTGCCCATAGTCACTTGTATGAGGTGACTTCTCGAAGTGACTAGAGTGTGATGCGATTGTTGGCAAGTTCAAGTGCCATAGAGTCATGTGAGATGACTAGTAGATCACATAGGCAGACTGTTAGGAACGCCTTGTCGGGCCTTATGACCGCTTATAGAGTTCTGGCAAATTTATATAGCCTGGTCGTGGCGAGAGCTACTATAGTACTCTAATGAGTCGATTCTTTTGACTAAAGACTGTTTGCCTAAGGTGGCACAGTTTCAGATTAAGTTTGATTTGTGTTACTACGACCTTCATAAATGGGGTCAAATGGGCATATTTTGGGTTATGATGGCTGTGGCTAGTCGAAGGGAATAAGTGCGATAGGAATTGTCCACCCCCTTGTCAGGGTTAAAATAATATCTCAAGGCCACTCGAGGAGCAATGAACTTGAAATGCGTGGCCACGCTCGGAAGGTATCTGTGGTAGATAACTCCGGTCAATCAGTTATTCTCCAGATCGAGGAAACCACTCTCGATATGATCACTTGCAAGTACGACCTGAAAGACACCTTGCATTGAGTGGGAGATAGTAATAGGACAAAAGAATTGGTGACGCACACTTTTCGAGGACAAGTGGGAGATTGTTGGAATAAGTGTCCTCCGACAATAATGTGATCACAACTGTTGATCATATTGATCACATGTTTAAATCTCATTTTAAGAATACATGTGGGATGTAATATTTTACAGTCAACTGGTCCACACATATCGGTAATGATTGGCTGACTAGAGTTTGACATTACTTTCGTGCGACAGTGGTGATCAGTTGATCCCCTTAGGTCATACCTATAGGGAAATACTCTTAATTTATTATTTAATTAATCGTATGTCGATACGAGTTAATTAAATTGCTTAAAAATTGACGGATGATTTTGTGAGTAAAATTAACGTGTCTTATTGTAATTCGATTATATTAGATACGGTCTAAGTAATTGAATTGTTTTATTACTTAGATAAAATTATTGTTTACGAAACAATTGAAACTAAATGAATGATTTATTATAAATACAAGACGTTGTGATTTATAATAGGTAAACCGTTTTGGTACAAGTAATTATGAATTACTAAGTCGATTTTGTACATGACGTATTTTTATTAATACGTTGATTTTTAACATGTTAAAAATACATTACAATTTCACATGTCTAGTAACATGTCACATATGTCACAATTGACAAATGACAAAATAAAATGGACCATCCATTTTATGTTATAAGTACCGAAATGGTGGAGGGAGTATTATGTTTTAAATTGTGTTAATTGTTTGAGTGGAAAACAAAATGATTGCACACCTATTTGTAGCCATGCAAGTCTATTTTTCTTGGGAAGAAAATGAGCCCATGCATTGGCTCTCCTCCACCCTCCCAACCGGTTTTCAAAAGCATCATATAGGGTTTTTCCTCTAATTTTATTCATTCACAATTTGACAATATTTTCTAGTGTAAGAAAATAGAAAATACTCTCTACATCTTATGTAAAATTGGAGAGTTAAAATCTCCAAAAATTCCTCCCTCTTGAACCGAAATTTCAAGAGCAAAAATAACATTTTGTGTCAAATTTAAGTATGATTAATATTATTACTAGATCAAAATAATATTAGTTTTTATGAGTTTTCCTTGGGTATATGCTTTTGGGAGAGATTCTATACTTGAATCTTTGTTCATCCATTATTTGGAATGCTCAAGAACTAACAAGAAGAAGATCTTGTTGGTGCCCTTATAATCCGAAAATCATATGGTGAGAAAACGATTTCTTCACTTATCTATTTTAGTTTGCATGCATAAGATTTGTAATTAATTTTATGACTAAATTAATTAGAACATATATGAATATGTTAAGTAATGAGATATAGATTTCTAACAAGATTCTTATGGTGAGTTGTGATTTTGGAAAATCTAGACCATTGAATTAGAATAAATTGACCGTTAAGATTGAAAGAATACAACCGCTAGTTCAATTATAATCCTCTGTCTGGTCGCCTCTAGATAACTACCTCATCAATTGTGGGTCCCCCTTATTTACAATTCTAGACTCATACAACCGCGAGTTCACAAGCGACGAGTCACCTCTCCCTGACTCGATCAAACTCTCTTCAACTCGGACGATCCCACTCACTGAGTTGACAGCCCCATCTGGTCGCATGTACAACTCCGCATACTCCGCCACCCTCAACTCGCTCCTCACCTCCCTGGTCAACTCAGCCACCAACTCGCCCTTCTCCAAACTCACCCTCACCTCCCCCGCCACCATCTCTGGGGTCTACCAATGCAGGGGAGACCTCCCTGAGTCAGCCTGCGTCCGCAACTCAGTGAGTCAACTCGGTTCCCTCTGTGTTAACTCGGTCGGCGAGTTCTCCAGCTCGACGAGTGCTTCCTCAAGTACGACAATGCAACATTCGTCGGCGTAGAGGATAAATCCCTCGTGCTGAAGCGGTGCGGTGGGGGTGGTGGTGACTCGGACGAGTTGGTGAGTCGGAGGGATCAGGTGTTGGGGTATTTGGCGAGTTTGAGTGGGTCGTATTACCGAGTTGGTGACGACTGCAACCTGATAATCGACATCGTCTTCAGGATTTAGACCTTAAAATGGAGACTTAGAAATAAAGCAGCAGTCGGTCTTGTATGAGAGAAGGTCTCACTACAATTAGTGCAATGCGTTTACCAGTACACCGTGTGAATTACTATTAATATTGGCAATGCAAAATTCCATCATATGTTTAACTTGAATTAGCATACCTGATACTGATGCTTTGCTTAGTTTGCTCCCTTTGTCCCAAACAAAGATCTACAGCTTTCAATCAAGGCTCATTTTAAGGAAATACTCTGTACCTCTTATGTCCTTGTGATTTAAAAGCTTCTAATTTTTTTCAAACCAAAATTAAAAGCTGTCCCTTTTTACTTCTTTCTTCTTCTTCATATAATTTCAGTTTCTGAGTATTACTTACAATTATTCTTCATTAATGGTGACCAATTCATCAAACTTGTTCAACTATAATAAATAATGAAAAAGTAGAGATAATTTTATTTCTTCCTCAAACCAACATTCAACAATCACAAGCGTTCATCAATCGAAGAACAAAGTCGCGTCACCAAACCATTCCACCACTACAAACACCTACCCCCTGAGATCCACGGGAAACCACCTGAGCGTCATCCCTCATCGGACCATCGCCAATCACCGAGATTCCGTCTTTTTCAAACTGGAATTTTCACAATCTAAACGGAAATCGTGAATGATTGCTTTTTTTGTCAAAAACAAACTAATATAATTATATGCAATTCTTATCTTTTGATTATGAATTTTTTGATAAATAAAATAGCTCGTTGAATTGGGGATTTGGGGGTTAAAAGATGAAGCTAGGGGAAGATGAATTGTCATTTGTTTTTTTTTTTATTTACCTTGATTTTCCTTTTTGACAGAGTATTTACCTTATTAAAGCAAGCTAAATAGATCCTAACCATTTATTCCTTACTAAAACACGTGGCAATAATCCAGTTATGGTACTGGACCATCCAGTATATCAATTTACTGGAGAGAATCCGCCCTCATTGCATCCCTTTGGGTTAATCGTATTAGTCTTGTGGATAATATAAGAAACATACAGACTAAAAAAAAGTAAAAAAAAAAAGTAGTAAAAAAAAATCAAAGAGACACTGGAATAACATCACAATAACACCATAATAACAGCACAATAACACGTGGTAAAAAAGAGTAAAAAAATCAAAGTAGTAAAAAAAATCAAAGTGACATCGGAATAACATCACAATAACACCAGAAGAACAGCAAAATAACATGTGAGGAAAAAATCAAACTAGTAAAAAATATCTAAGTGACACCGGAATAACATCATAATAACACCAGAAAAACAATAACAGCACAATAACACAAGGTAAAAAAAGAGTAAAAAAAATCAAAGTAGTCAAAAAAATCAAAGTGACACCGGAATAACATCACAATAACACCAGAATAACAATAACATCAGAATAACAGCATAATAACATGTGGTGGAGAAAAGTAAAAAAATCAAAAGTAGTAAAAAAAATCAAAGTGACACCGGGATAATATCACAATAACACCAGAATAACAATAACACTAGAATAACAGCACAATAACATGTGGTAAAAAAAGAGTAAAAAAAATCAAAGTAGTCAAAAAATCAAAGTGACACCGGAATAACATCAGAATAACAGTATAATAACAGCACAATAACACGTGGTAAAAAAAAAAAAAAAACCAAAGTCGTAAAAAAAATCAAAGTGACAGCAGAATAACATCACAATAACAGCGGAATAACAATAACAGCACAATAACACATTGTAAAACAACAAGAGAAAAAAAAAATCAAAGGCGTAAAAAAAATCGAAGTAAAAAAAAGCACAATAACAGCATAATAACACGAGGTAAAAAAAATAGGAGTAAAAAAAATTAAAATAAAATAAAAAAATTGTACAAAAAGAAAAAGAAAAGAAGGTAACATAATGAGAAAATTAGAGAAAAACATAAGAGGGAAAAAAAATCAAAGTCGTAAAAAAAAAAGCATAATAACACGAGGTAAAAAAAAGGAGATAAAAAAAATTAAAGTAAAAAAAAGAGTAGCACTAGAAAAAAGAGAAAATAAGTAAATGACTGATTTTATATGACAGGTAAGATTAGATCTTGGCCATTCATCTCTAATATAATCTAGTGGCTGAGATTTTCAAGCACAAACTCAGGGGTCGTTTGGTTACACACTAAACAATGCAAGAACTTAAATTCATGTGAATTGCAAAATGGGTATGTTGTTTGGTTACCCCAATTCACATGAATTGGAAGTTCCCATGAATTCCAATTCCTCCATAATGGAGGAAGTTGCTTACCTAGGCCCCCTAGGTAAGTTAGAATCCTACACGACCGAATTGCACTTCCTCCATGGCAACCAAACATTTTTTTGCAATTCACATGAACTCCAAATTCACGTGTTTTATGACTTCCTAGGCAATACAAATTCCTATATGCAACCAAACGACCCCTCACAACTCACCATAAGAAACAAAACTTACAATTCTCTCTCTCTCTCTCTCTCTCTCTCTCTATATATATATATATATATATATATATATATATATATATATATATATATATATATATATATATATATATATAAAAATAAGATCTGAAAAAAATCAACAAAAAGATCTTAAAAAACCGTAATTCGTCAACAAAAATCAACAAATATATATAAAAAACTAAAATATAATTTGTTACTAAAATTCAAAAGTAGATCTGAAAAATTCAAAACTAAATATAAATTGTCAGCAAAAATTAAAAAGTATAAAAAACCGTCTTACAACAACACCGACACACAAATACTAAAGAAATAAAAAAAACAAAAAAAAAAAACAAATTGAGTTATACAAAATAATGTTTGACACAAAAATTTCAGAGAGACGGTCTCTCAATAGCGTTATTGAGAGACCTCTCACAATCGGGTGAGGAAGTTATTGATTTTTTTTTTCCCTGTTATGTCTTCCACTAATTTAGTGAAAGACGGTCTCTCATGAGACTTGAAGGGTATAACTTTACTCACAATTAAAATTGATCTGAAAAAATGAAAAATAAAATATGTAATTTGTTAAGAAAAATTCACCAATAGATCTGAAAAAATATATATAAATTGTCAACAAAAACTAACAATTAAAAAAAACTGTCACCCACAACCACAACACACACGACCCACAACCGTCACCCAAATAGATCTAAAAAACAAACACAAAACTGAAAAAATATGGAAAAAAAAACACCCACAAATTTGAAAAAAAAAAACTAATCTGAAAAAATCACCACTACACCCTCCGCCCCAGATCTAAAAATAAAAAAACAAGAAACAAGGACGAACGACGACGGAACGACCACACGACAGCCTCACATGACATACCACCAAATCACCACACGACAGCCCCACACGAAGGCTCCACGGCCACCAACTAAACGAGATTTGATGTCGTGGTGGCGTGGGCTAGGCAGAGGAGGGAGGGGCGTCGTGGTGGCAGGGGAGGGAGGGAAGACGAAGGATGGAGGAACGACGGAGGCAGGAGGACGAAGGACAGAGGGAGGAAGGAGGAGGTGGCAGTGGTGGGCGGTGGGCAGTGTTAGGTGGTGGTTTTAAGTGGGTGGTGGTGGAGTGAGGGAGTGATTTTTGGTTTATTTGGATTTTGGGGTGGTGGTGGTTTCGGGTGGGTATTTTTTGGGTTTCTTTTTTTGGTTAGTATTAGGATGAGAGGGCTGTGAGATAAGAGAAGTGAGGTAGAGAGGGAGTGACTTGTGAGTTATGAGATGAGAGAGGGAGAGGAAGGATATTATAATGAGAGGAGGAAGGATGATTAGTGAGGGAGAAGATTAAGGAGGTAATTAGAGGAGATGAAATTGTGGCCATCCATTGAGATGAATCTCATCCCTCTACCCCCTCCATCCAAAGGCCCATATAAAGACTTAGGCACTCAATGGATGTAAGGGACTTACTAGTGAGTGGGTATTGGATTCATCTAAGTCCACTCCCAAAGTATGAGTCCATAAGTCTACTTTAGAGCCATTGGATGAGGGATATGGAGGGCTAAGATTAAAACAAAAAAGGGATTAATAAGCTAATTTAAACCAACCCCCCCCTCCTCTCTCTCTCTCTCTCCACTAATTAATCACCACATCCTAATTAACCACTAATCTAATATATCTACTTTTCCATTCACTCACTTCTCTCTCATCCCACACAATTTCAATCATCTCATCCACTACTCTCTCAAAAAACCCAAATAAATCAAAACCTCCCAAAAATCAAAATAAATCACTCACCACTAATATCAAAAGCCCACAACCCCCTACCACTCACTCACCATGGCCCACCACCAACACGACAACGACCCACCATTAGCCTGGACTCCCCCACCAGCCACCACCTACCCAACCGCCTAATGCCGCCACTACCATCAAACACCCACAACCACCCACACCACAACCGCCCTCCCACAACCCCGACATACACACCACAACCCTGAAACTCACAACCCGCCACCACTACCACACCAACCTCACGCCACCACCACACGCACCAGATCTGCTGCCCACCATAACACCACTACCCCATATTTGTCGCCCTCACACCTCACACCTCCCCCTACTTCCGCCACCTGCTGCACGCCGCCTCCACCAGCCCACCACCTCCCTCGCATTTTCCAGATCTGAGCCACCACAACCTTACCTAGGGTTGAGATTCTATGAGAACTCTCTTCATATGAGAAATGTGAGAACCTCAATGTAATACTACGGTTTTCTATGTCTATGGGTACTCTATCGAGTGGGGCTTACTCTGTCGAGTAAGTATGTTTTTATACGAAACAGTAGGCTACCTGATGGGTACTCGATCGAGTATGTTGGGCACTAGATCGAGTAAGGGTCACTTAATCGAGTATGTGACTTACTCAATTGAGTAAGTGAGTCTTACGGGTTATTTTAGCCAGGTTTTGATAATAACGCGTGATTAGCATAAAAGGTTTCCGTCATTCTTTTTAATCACTTTTGCTTTCTAAAACCTTTCAAAAAGAAAAACAAGTTACATAGTTCTCTTTCGTCGTGTTGTTAGCAAATCTTAAGGGCTAGGATTGTCGGATTGTCTTGTTCTTTACGCCGTTGAGATCGTCGTGTCAAGGGTAAGCTTCTTGTATAATTTTTATAATGTGAGTTTGCTTAAAGCCCTAATTGAGTAGATTTGGGGGTTTTGGGTGTATTATGTTGATTAGGTGATAATTATATGAATATGTGTTATAGGAGGAGGATTCGTAGAGGAACATTTCTGTTTAGCTGCTGTGAAGGTCTTGTGGTTCCTATTCCAGGTAGGGTTTCCCTACTCGGTTATTGTTTACATTGTATTGTTGGTGGTTGATCATTGTTGTTGATTTATATCATACCGGATTTGGTAATTACTAATTGTTGTGGTATAATGGAGTTGGTTGTATAACTGTTTGTGGTTTGCGAGGTGCGTCCTCGGCTAAGTGGAGTCACTTTCGGGAGTGACTTTACGCCCTTAATTTGCCATCTGTGGAACCCGCCACAGAGGGGATGTACACATTTAGGAACTTGGGTTATCGCTCGGATGATATGAGCGGGGCTTAGGTGGGAACGACTGCGGTTCCCCACTGGCGGTGTGGAATACTTGTTGCGATGGGTATTCTGGCAGGACTACACATCTTAGTGTGTAGTCAGGTGTGTGGAGTTATGATGGATATTGGTTGATTGGATTGGATTGTTGTATTGCTTTTGTTATATTGTTTTATGTAAACGGTAACTGACCCCGGTTTAAATGTTTTGAAAACTGTGGTGATCCATTCGGGGATGGTGAGCAGTTATTGAGCATGTATGAGATGATGCGCATGGGATAGCTGGGTTGAGTTGCCACGAGATGTCTAGAAGTCTTCCGCTGTGTCATAAACATTCTTTTATTTAGTTTGTTTGACAGTTTGAGGAACAGTTTTATTTTCTTTAACATTTTTGGTTTTGGACTTGTATCACTTTAAATTCATTTATTAAAGTACGTTTCTTTATTGTCTATTTGATATACATTGCCTCGGGTAACCGAGATGGTAGCATTCCCATGCCTTAAGTGGTCCTGGTAAGGCACTTGGAGTATGGGGGTGTTACAAAGTGGTATCAGAGTGACGATTTTGGAACCTGTAACTAATGAACCCAATGAATCTAGGGAGTCAAAATAAAATGAACCCGGGTAGGAGTTGTTAGGAGCTAATGCAAAGACTTGGGAGACGTCCTAAAGTCGCGATCTCGCCCTATAACTTTGAACTGGTCACTATGGGGTGTGTCGTGGGATCGTTATGTGTTTACCTATATAAGTTGCATTTCTATATAGAAATGTGTTGTATGAATTGGTGGATGAATGCATGTGGAGGATGGAGAATGTTGTGGTGGAAGGTGATAAGTAATATGAGTATATGTGCTAATACGGATGATGGAATTGCATGATAAGTGATTTCTAATGTGGCTTATTAGGAATATGTGAATTAGGATGTTGTTTGTTATACATACTCGTATGTTTATCGATTTATATTTATATATATATATATATATATATATATATATATATATATATATATATATATATATATATATATATATATATATAGTTGGTTGTAAAGTAGTTGAGTTGAACATGCGGGTAGTATACTGAGTCGCATGACTTGATCGAGTGGGGAGCACTCGATCGAGTGGGTGAGACTCGATCGAGTGGGGTGTATATCGTTTCTGGACAGTTTACTGTTTTTGGGCACTCGATCGAGTAAGTAAGGGGACTCGATCGAGCGAGGTCAACTCGATCAAGTAGATAATGGGCTCGATCGAGTGAGGTTTTTTATGCTTTCTGGTCAGGTTCTGGAGTCGAGGCACTCGATCGAGTAAGTGGGCAACTCGATTGAGTGGCCTCAACTCGATCGGGTAAGTTATGTTACTCGATCGAGTAGGTTCTGCACAGGTCATATACGTGTTTGATTTGTGGGATGTGTGTTTATGTTTACCTTTGTAACACCCCGTTATTTCACGAGTGATTTACATATGATTATTTTCTGGTAGTTTATCCAATCTATTATTGGAAAACAAACCTTTTGAAGTTTTCTTAAAATTAACCGATTGTGGATTTGCTACAATAATGGAACTTTATTTATGAAACTGGGCGTAGATTTTTACCTGGATTTTGGCCCAACTTATGACTCAGCAAATAAATAATATCACTAATTAAACCTAAACCACCCCATTCAATCTACCTGGAACAATTTTTGGTCTTATACGTTTGGCGGCACCAATGTTCATCTTGCCTTCTTTATTTCTTTCTTTCATGTGCTACTTCTCTTATAAGTCCAAGTCTAGTGGCATCGAAGTCTTAACCACGAATTTTTTCCACCATCCTTCTGTTCCCGATTTCATATTATATAAATTGTAAGTATCAAGTTTATTCAATATTGTTTTATTTACTCAAATCTTATAATAAAGTTTTGTTTTCAAGATAGTACGATTTCATCACCCTATTATTTTTATTGTGGGATGGGGTTGTTTGTAGCCTTGTAGATGCGGTATTATATGTATTTAGATTATTAATAGTTATCCTTATTATTGTGGATTTTATCATTGGATATTTTAAGGTAAAGGCGAAATTAATTGGTAAGGGTAATATGATGGTTTGGTTGATTAATAGATTGGTTTATATGCTGACTTGAATTTGGGATTTGTACGGATGGCTAGAGTTCGCGGAGTCAGTTTAGCTACGCTACTGAACTCTAGTGTTGGTGAGGATTGTAACGAGGACAAGGGAGTCATGTTGTACGTAGTCTAGGAGTAGCATAAGTGTGCTAATGTGAATTCACGTAGGATAGGAGATTGATCCAAAATAATGGGAATAGTGATAATGGCATTAGTGTGACAATGAGGAATTTGATTCTACGGTTCTGTCGAGTTAAGAGGTGTCACTTAGAGGTTGTTAACATGTAATCAATATTGGAGTTGAAGTATGGGTTTATTAGAGTATTTAAATTGTCGTTTCTTTGGTATTGGCTACTTGGTGAATAGTTCAGTGTATTATGAATTTCAGGATGACCGGTTGTTAAAGGAATATTTAAAAAGAGAACATAACTAAGGAGTAAATTTGTTACATCGTGGGTATTGTGAGCAACTTATATACTATGTTATTTCAGTTGAAATTTGGAGTCATCTCAATATCGTATAGTAATCGAGTCACTTATATGTTTATAGCTTGTGATTTCGACGAAAAAGAATTTTGGGTTAGGCATGGCTTGGATTTGCCGTCTTGAGAGGTAAGGACTTTTACCATTTTTTTAAATTTAAGTAAAGAGCATGTTCGGTTAAATCTTTAAACTATATTTATAATATTTTGGCATCGATGGGATTTTGCTTGTACTTCTAAATTTTGAATTTTACACATTGGAATGGTTTCGGCTCAGGCCGCTTTGGAAAATTTGGTTTCTTTTGGTCTAGACGGTTTAAGGTCGTCTCCTGACGCTCCTGGGATTACGTCCCGAAAACTAAACTCTTGGCCCGAATTCATTTGAGTGGGGATTGTCCGGCCCCCACTCGCTCGGTAGTTAGACTTTCTCCTTTGACGGTTCCATCCTACTGGATGGCAACGGGCCGGATCTGGACCGGGTCCAGCTAGATCCATATTCAGATCCGCTTTTCCAACACTGGATCCATATCCGATCCATATCCAACGGGTCCAATTTTCTCAGATCCATATCCATATCCAACGGATGCGAGTCTCATGCGGGTCCAAGTAATCAGCAAAAAGAAAAATCAAAAAAAATTTTTTAGAACTTTAAAGTCGCTAGTTCAGTACCAAAGATTAACCATAATATCAAAACTAATGAAAATGGCTGTAAGTGCACTACAATTTTTTTAGTTTACTAGTTCAGTGCGTTAGCTGGCTTAATAACAAACCCAATTTGGTGATTTTGTTACAATGTCATGTTTGATATGAGTCTAGTGAGTAAGTCCGTAGTTATAATGCGAATGAATAAGTCACTACAGTTTAATTTTTATTTATTTTAATGAAAACGGGTCTTCGGGTTGGATCTGGATCTGAGTGATGAGATCCATATCCAGATCCACTCTAAAAGTAATGGATCCATATCTGATCCGGATCCAACGGGTCTAAAAAAATAGGATCCATATCCGATCCATCAAGGTCGGATCTTGCGGATCTGGACCGGATCCTGGATCCATTGCCATCTCTACTACTGACTGTCCAAATGTGAGAGGTGCGCACTTTTATGAGTCTAACAAAGCACAAGTGGTGCCTCTAGACCGTGTCAAGGGTAGGACCTTGGCACACAGGTGGTGAATGTTTTGGTAATTGTTATTGGAAATGCTGGCTTCAGAATATTATTTTATTCTTATTCTTATTCTGGTTTTATATTTGATTAATTTATCTTTGTAAACTTAACATTGTTTATTATTTCTCTAAAACTAGCTTTGCTGATGTCCTTATGTTTTGGGTCGTTCCCCCGCTGGAACCTGTACCTATTTATGTTTTGGGTACAGTTGGTAGGTACAATTGAGATGCTTGAGATGTTGCATGGGTCATACTGGATCCGAGGATTAGTACGAGGGTGGAAGGATTTTGAATAAAGATTTCGTCTTAATCTATTTATTATTTTATAATATTGTTGGATTTGAAATTTATTTTTTGTTTTGGATTTTGTAAGACTTAAGTCTTCCGCTGCGACGTTTTAATTATTTGATAAAGTTTTGAGACATGTACTTTATTTTTAAAGGGTGACTCTGTATTTACCCTGCACTTGGCATTTTTAGCTAAGTGTGGAGTGACAGCCGTGAATTTTTCCATCTCTACTTTATTGTTTTGGTCCTAAAAACATAGGGCTGTTACAGTTGCTCTCATTCTCAAGTAATCCACGTACAGCCATATGCCCATTCAACCTCGTTTAGGGCTTTGTCTTAAAATTTCACAAACAAAATTGGTTTACCTATAACTTGACCCATCTTACAAACTAAGCACCTTAAAAATTGAAATTAATAACTTTGCCATCAATAATAATCACAAGTAATGAAGTCAAGGATAGCTAAGGTGCGGCCAACAATCAGTATCACTTAGAGTCAACACATATATCATTCCCATCAATACAAATTAGCATAGCCTTGGAGGAACCAGCCATTAAAATCACCGTACACCAAATTGCCATTCCTTGGTATAACTAATATTTTTTTTTTGGGTTATTCTACGTAGTAACCCTGTATTTTTTTGAATTCTAGCTGGTAACCCTTCATTTTTCAACTACCCACATGGTAACCCTGAACTTATGAAAAAAGTTTTCCATGACCCTCAACTTTTATTCCGTTAAAAAACTCCGTTAGTTTGAATGGTTATTGAGACTTGGGCTTGTCTTTTACACTTCAAATGCTTAAATGACCAAGTAACTATGGTTTTCTCAACTCAATTAAAATAAATAAACCACAAATTTTGCTAACAAATAATTATATTATAGGTGTGGTAAGAGTATAATTCATAACCTTTTTTTATCATTCTTATTATTATCATCATTTTTATTGTTTAACAATGAATATTAAAGTAGTAAATATATTGAAACACATTTTACTTTTGTTTTTGTTATAAATTAGATTAGATTATAATTGATATTATATTATTTTTATTTTTATAAAAAAAAAACCAAAGGTAAGATGTGGATCGTATTTTTACTACTTTTGTTCCGGGTGTAATTCCAGAGCAAGTATAGTTACCACCCGTGGCTTGTTGAATGATGTCTTGAGTTGGATTCTCCTTTGGTCTTAATCGTTCCTCTCGGTCTCTCCTGCAACAATGAACGAACTGAGGGCTTGGCTTTGTGCCAAGCGTACTCACTCCGACGCTCAAGTCAGTAAACTTAAAGGATAAGTTGTTACTTGGCTGAATGTATAATGTAGAGAGATAAGGAAGATATTACCAGATGAATAGTGTATTTAGGTTTAGTTGTGTATGTGTTGGGATCCTTTCCTCAATGAAGGTTGAGGAGTATTTATAGGCTTTCACCTTTTGTCACGTAGTGGCCAAGTGGCCAAGTGGCTAGCAGGTGGAAAGACTAATCTACCCCTCGGCCGAGGTTTCTATGGCAGGCCGGCGGGCCCTGTTGACTCACCGCCGAGGGGTCTTGGATGTGAGTACGCGGGTATGTGCCACGGCTGGCAAGTTGCCATGCCGAGACCAGTGACAGTACAGCCGCCGATGGGTCGATCGGCTAGGTCAGTCTAAGTCGTTGACTTGCTGTGGATATCTTTGACCTTGCTCAATATGTTGACTTGGTCAGCGGTGCAGAATATGCCCCATCAACTTTAATATTCTTTGTTAAGCAATAAAAATGATGATAATAATAATAATGATAATAAAAAGATTATGAATTATACTCTTAAGTATTACCACACCTAGAATATAATTATTTGTTAGGAAGATTTGACGTATATTTATTTAATTGAGTTGAGAAGACCATAGTTAGTTGGCCATTTAAGCATTTGAACTCTAAAAAACAAGCCCAAGTTCCAATAAAGATGCAAACTAACGGAGTTTTTTAACGGAATAAAAGTTGGGGGTCACGGAGAATTTTTTTTGATAAGTCCAGGGTTACCATGTGGGTGGTTGAGAAATTAAGGGTTACCAGCTAGAATTCAAAAAAACACAGGGTTACCATGTAGAATAACCTTTTTTTTTTACTTGGAATTTCCTCCGCTGCCACAAATTGTTTGTCAAAGTATAACTTTAATACACTAGTAGCAAGTCGTGACTACCCGCTTTTACCATCCTGGAATAATTATCTTCTTTTTATCTTCTATTGTCATCTTTATTCACATTCTCGACCCTATATATAGCTGTATTACTTCAAGATAATAACAACGTATCATTAAGTCCCGAACCTACTAACCTTGTTATCTAACTTGCTTTAGTCCCCATGTCTAGTAAAGGACTAAAGGCCATGAGTCTTACCTATTTCACCACTTCAAACATAGAGACCATAAATCCATGATTTTGTCGTTATTACTACTGAATGTTCCAAATAGTAGTAACATTGACTCACTATATCCCCAAACCACATCAACGTAAATTCATCTAAACCCAAATTATAAATTCAACTGGTTTCATATTGCATCTCCGGGTCTGAGTTTTTATCCTTGTGTAAGAACTCCTATATAAATAATACATTTGATAATGATCTAACCCTTACTTAAAGCTAATAGTTTATGCAATGAATATAAGTAGGAAATCCCCTCATTACTAGTTCTTTCAAAAGCTCTAAAGATAATAACAAATACAAAACACCTAAGCCTCAACTCAATTCTCATCACAATGGCCAACATTTAAACATATCCAATAACCTTTGCTAAGAGTAGTAACATGTTAAGGTAACAATAGACGGAACATGCATATGCAATGAACCATCCTACCCCACACTCACATTTTTTTTTTTTTTCGAAGGGACTAGTATTGAAACACGCTACTTCTGTAGATTTATGATTTTGTGACGTGGACCTTGGATGAGTGTAGCCAGTGGTGAATGTTAGGGATAAAAAATACATTTTATCATACATGACGTGGCAAGGAATTAGTGGCGGATGGAAAAGGGATAAGATCGCTGAGGTGGCGAATTATGGGCCGTGAGATTAGAAGAAGAAACAAACACAAATTGGGCCAAGGAAAATCCCACGTGCGGAAGAGAGGAAAAGATTGGGCTTTGACCTTTTCAAGTAACTACTACCTATTTTCATGGTAACCATCCAAAAATCCAGGAGCAGAAGCAGGAGGAAGTCTACCAACTTTAAACCTATTTCTGAAGACTATATAAAGCAAAGAGAGAAAACACTCAAGGCATTCGAACTACAACAAGATCAACACAACACTTCTCAAAATTCCCGTCCACTCTTGGCAATAATTCACTAGCTAAAATTTATCTTGTATTTCCTTACTTGGGCATCTTATTCTCGATCATAGTGCAAATTTGGTGGGATTCCGACTCCCCCCGCGGTTGTTCCCACACCGGGTTTTCCGCGTCACCAAAAATCCTCCGTGCCATTTTCTTCGTTTGTCTTTATTTCGTCGTACCTATTATTTGCATTCTAATCGTAATCAGGCATTAAGAATAATCACTATCACTCACATAACTAAATTAACAACTCGGTAAATTTTTACCAAAACAGTTTGGCGCCCACCGTGGGGCATAGTGATCATTTTCTGTAGCCAAACCTCGCAAGATCGAACCAGCCGTCACCATGTCTGGAACCAGCCAGAACCCCTCCAGCAGCCAGAGCACGTCATCCCTATCTTCTAGAGCAGGACTTACTTCTGCATCCGCAGGATCAGTCAGTGCATCCCCAGCGTTCAGCCAGACAATCCCCGTCAGCATGTCGACCAGAGCCATGCCCCAGCCTCAGAAGCCACCACAGATTCCAAAGGCAGCAGGTGCACCAAGTCGGTCCAAATCCAAGAGGGAAAGCCCCCGTGCGGTGAAGTCGTATCCGAAGCCGACCCGGGAAGGTTCAGCGCGAAGTTCTCCGGCGCAGGATCTCCGCGCTTGATCCGATGCAGTGATGATTCGTGGATGGACACTCGCGTCGGGCCGTTGAGGACCCGAGGAAGGACAACCAAAACCGATTGCTCGGATCGTAATAAAGATCCACCAAACCAAAGATCGCACTAGAGGCTCCGACTAGAACCAGCGGTGGAGGATCGGGTCGATCAATTCCATCAGAACTAGTCACCAGACTAGACTTAGCAGGAATAGCACCCAGCGAACCAATTGAGCCCAGAGGATTGGGATGCCTGTCATTTGATACTCAACAGGTAACGCCTTGTTTAACACCCCATCAGGATCTGACCTTCCACCCTTTTCAGGTACCCCCGCACACTAGACACCAGGATGGCAATCAACTCGTCCTCAATGCGCAAAGAATCACATCCTGCGCAACCGATTCACCAAAGGGAGCCTGGATCGGAGGATTACAGCAGACACCAGGATGGCAGCCTGGACCTATCCTCAATGCAGCAATCCCATCCTGCAACCAGTTCACCAGTGGAGCCTGGATCGGAGGATTACAGCAGACACCAGGATGGCAGCGGATCCATAATCGCAACACCGGTAACCAAATCACCCAAAGACCAGGCCAATTTTCTGGAGCACCCTGGCTAGGAGGTACGCCTGCTGGTTCCTTTCCGCCTATTTCTAACCCTCTTGCAGGAGCAGGTAATTCGCTGGAGCAGCAATACCATGAGCTGAGGGAGCTGATGTATAGGATACCAGGTGTAGCCCGTCCGCTGGAGAAAGCAGCCAGAGACAACTACGCAGACTCACCTTTCGTGGATGATATAACCCTAGTCGGTGTTCCTAAAGGATGTGTGCCGCCAGCTATGACACTCTATGACGGAACCACAGATCCACTTGACCATATCAACCACTACAAGCAGAAAATGATGGTGATAACCGCAACTGGATCTCTAAAGGAAGCTTGTATGTGCAAGGGTTACAGATCAACACTGTCAGGAGCAGCTCTGCAGTGGTTCGTCGGTCTACCTAATAAAAGCATATCCAGTTTCGCCGACCTAGTCAATGCCTTCAATCAGCAGTTCGCCAGCAGCAGAAAGCCGGAGAAGCAGACCAGTGACCTCTACCGGATAGTGCAACGGTTCGAGGAATCTACCCGTGATTACTTAAATAGGTTCAACAAGGAGAAGGTGTCAATTCCGAGGTGCGATATAGCAACCGCTATCCAAGCCTTCCGCCGAGGACTGCACCAGGATTCACAGCTATACAAGGACCTAACCATGCATCCCTACACTACCTTTGAGGAGGTACAATCAAAGGCAATTGCTGTCATGAGGCTGGAAGAAGACTCTGCACCTGTAAGAGGCACTTATGATTCAGATCCAGTATCCAGAAAGGCTCCAGCAGAAAAAAAGAGTGAAAGACCCAAACCCCACAGCAGGAGCGTGAATAAAGTTTCTGGAAATTCTGAAGGAAAGGGCGAAGCAGATCTGCCTCCAAAAGTAAGTGAGTATGGTTTCACTACCAATATTGCAGGACTATTCAAAGCCTTGAAGGATCTGGGACGCAGAGTCAGATGGCCAAAACTTCCGAGAAGGAAACCCCAAAGAACAGACACAGGGCAAGAAGTGTGAGTTCCACGGCAGCAACACCCACAACACCGATGAATGCCACTCCCTTAGAAAGGAAGTCAAATTCCACTATGACCAAGAAAACCTGGATCACCTCCTACCCAGAAACACAACCACAGTAAATTCAGCGGATCAGGTTCTGCCATCCCCTCCTCCTCATTGCTCTAGAACTGTGAATGTTATTACAGGTGGATCGGAGCTATGTGGGTTGACCAATTTAGCAGCTAAGAGGCACGCAACCAGAACTAAAGGAGACAGACCAGAAAGCTCCTGCAGGGTTAACCACCAGAACCTCCCGCCAGTCACCTTTGACGAAACAGACGCAGGGTCTGCTCCAGAACAGCACCACGACGCCCTAATCATCACGCTTCCCATAGGAAATTGCAAGGTGAAGAAGATCCTGGTGGATACCGGAAGCTCCGTTAACTTGATCATGATGGAGACACTCAAAGGAATGGGATTCACCGAGAAAGATCTAGCAAAGAAGGCAATTCCCTTGGTTGGTTTCAGCGGCGAAACAAAGCACTCCCTAGGAGAAATCATCATCCCAACCTACGCCGGGGGTGTAAACAAACAGGTAAGGTATCTGGTTATTGATGGGCCCTCTACTTACAATGCGATCCTTGGCAGGCCCTGGATCCACGAGATGAAAGCAATTCCCTCAACGTACCACCAATGCCTGAAGTTTCCAACACCTTGGGGGGTGCAAGAGATACGTGGGGACCAGGAAGAAGCTAAGGATTGCTAGAAGGTGGCTCTGAAGCCAACAACCGGTTCGCCCGCATAGCAATTACAGAGCCAGCGCATCCAGGACGACTACATTGTGCCTCGGCAAGCGGAGCCGACGAAGTCATCCTGACGCTTGTTTGCATCCGAAACGAACTGTTCTCATTGGATCTGAATGTACAGGTAAAATTCGTGAAGAACTCGTTCGGTTATTGAGAACTAACATAGATTGCTTTGCTTGGTCACATGATGATATGATAGGGATAGACCCAAGTGTGATAACTCACAAGCTAAGTGTGGATCCAAGCTATAAATCTGTGCAGCAGAAAAGAAGAAAATTTGCTTCTAAAAGAAACCAGGTCATAAACCAAGAAGTAGATAACCTGCTTGCTGCAGGAAAGATTCGTGAAGTAAAGTACCCAGAGTGGTTGTCTAATGTGGTGGTGGTTCCAAAGAAGAATGGCAAGTGGAGGGTCTGCGTCGATTTCACGGATTTAAACAAAGCTTGCCCAAAGGATCCATTCCCGCTACCACACATATACGCCATGGTGGATGCTACTGCGGGCCACGAGATGCTGACATTCCTGGATGGCCGAAGCAGATATAACCAGATAAAGATGCACCTCAGTGACCAGGAAAAGACAGCGTTCAGATCCGAGAGAGGTATCTATTGTTATAATGTCATGCCTTTTGGACTGAAAAATGCAGGATCTACCTATCAGAGGCTGGTAAACATGATGTTTAAAGAACAAATAGGCCAAACTATGGAAGTATACATAGACGATATGGTCGTCAAATCGAGCGAGCTTCACAAAGACCACCAAAGACTGCGAAACTTTCAATACCCTCTGGAAATACCAAATGAAGTTGAATCCTACAAAGTGCACCTTTGGAGTATCCAAAGTGGAAAGTTTCTGGGTATATGGTGACCCGAGAGGGGATAGAGGCCAAAGACCGAGCAAATAAAAGCAATTCTGCAGCTGGAATCACCGCAGAAACCAAAAGACGTCCAACGCCTGACTGGAAGAGTGACGGCCCTGAACAGGTTCATATCCAGGTCCTCAGACAGGTGCAGGCTATTTTATGATATACTCAGGAAAAGCCAAAGATTTGAGTGGACGGATGATCATAAGAAAGCATTTCAAGAGCTGAAGCGTTATTGTAACACCCAGGATTTGTAGGAGCGTTGTTGACCGACCTTGTTGACCAAACAGACCTTAGGAATGATTGGGTGAGGGATCAGACTGGTAATAGGAGACGTATTGGTTAGTTACTCGACCTAGCTGAGGCCACTCGGCCGAGTATCACCAATACTCGACCGAGTGGAGTCTACTCGGCCGAGTGTTCCTATACTCGACCGAGTATGGCTGCTGTCGACGCGTTAATATAAGTACGAGTTCGCGAGATTCATTTCTATTTTTCTCATTTCCTCGACAGTTTCTCTTACTCTAACCCTAGACCATCTCCCTACTCTATCACTCCATAGCCTCATACCTTAAAGAGATTAGCTTAAACCCCTACCATGGGAATGTCGGGATTCGCGGAGCAAGGAGGACGTTGGTGGTGGTTGTCTATGTCGTCACCAATGTGCAAGGTTAGGTAAGTTTCTGCCTTGTGCCCTTTTGAATGATTCTTTGAGTATAGTCGTGTAATAGGACATGGTTATCATTGTTAGGGTGCTTATTGGAGTCGTGCGCGGCTGTAGTTGGAAGTCTTTCATGCTTTGCGATGAGGTAGGGTCTCCCTACTCAGTCTACTATTAATTGATTTGAGATTATGATTGTATTGTAATTTGTGTCTATCTGCTGATCATCGGAGTATGGGTGTTGGGGTGATGATGTCGTTGTGGTGTGACAGCTGGGTCATGTGATTGTGGTTGTGGTGGAGTCACTTGCGGGAGTGGCTCCACACCCTAGTTCGCCCTCCGTGGAACCCGCCACGGGAGGGGATGTGCACATTAAGGGACAGGGAATGTTAGTCGCTCGATGATGAGCTGGACTAGGTGGGAGTGGACTGCGGTCACCCACTGGCGGCAAGGGCTACCTGTTGCGATGGGTAGTCTGGCAGGGCTACACCCTTTGCGGTGTAGTCGATTATGATACGATGTGGTAAGGTTGAGATGGTGGATGATCACTTTTTACTTTATTATCTTATCTTATACTTGATTAGTCGATCGACCCGTGTTGTTTTTGTGGTATCTGCGGTGATCCATTCGGGATGGTGAGCGAGTTGTTTTAGCGGTATTGTTGATTCTACTGCTGGGGATTGGAGGGATCGAGTCATCACGCTACTGGTCTAGAGTTATAGAATCACAAGTGTTGTAATTGAACTATATCTTAGGGACCGTGAATAGAATTGTATTGTAACAGATATTCAAATGATACAATATAGTTCTTGTATTGTCTAATTTGATCTACCTCCTCGGGAAACCGAGATGGTGACACCGTCATATACTGGAATGGTCCTTGGTAAGGCGTTCTGGTGTGCGGGGGTGTTACAAAGTGGTATCAGAGCCGACGATTTTGGAACCTGAACTAATAAAATTAATGAACATAGGGTGTCAATTAAAATGAACCTGGTGTATGTACGTTGGGAGCCCCAGCCGATGCTAGATTTTAGGTGAGTAGGCGCCCTCATTTCAAAATCATGGCCCCATCGGACTTAAGCCAGACACGGGAAAAAGGGTAGCTAGTGTGAGTCGTGGATTGCTAAGCGATGTGTGTTGTGTGTATCTATTAGGTGCGTATCTATTCCTAGAGTGGTATGTGTAGATAGATGTGTAGAAAAGTGGAAGTGAATATGGAATTATTGCAATGTGTGATCAGTGACAAATTAATCAATTTGTTTCATGATGAATGTGTTAGGTGTATGTCTGGTGATTAGCAGAAGTAGAAGTGATGTGATATAGAGCTAAACCTTGTAGGTACCGTAATTAGATTGTGACATATGCCATATGGGAACAGTAAAATAGTTTCTTGGCATAGTGAGGGATGAAGGTAGAAGTAATGATTGTTTGGAGATGAATGTACGGATATACGTGTTGTTATGTGTTTACGTGGTAGGAATCAGTTTTAATTGTGACGAGCCGGAATCCCGGAACTCCGAACGATATTATTTGATTTTGCAGGAACAGTGAAAAGTTACGAATCCTTCTTTATTTCGAAAAAATTCGACCGAGTAGATGCGAGTACTCGACCGAGTAGACCAAACTCGGCCGAGTATCAAGTTACATAACCGAGTACCCATTTTGTTAGAATAATAATCGACTCTGGTCTTAAAAACTCGACCGAGTAAGAATGGTACTCGACCGAGTAGTGCTCACTCGGCCGAGTATCCTAAATACTCGACCGAGTAGTGAACACTCGGCCGAGTATTCCCAACACTCGACCGAGTGTTGCTGTAGCAGGCCTTTTGCGGGTTATACAAAAACCCTAATTCTGTGCCTTTCTTTCTTATTTCCGCCTCCCATCTTCATCTTTCCTTCTCTCTAAAACTCCATACTCTTCCTTTCTCAAGCTTTTGGGTAAAATCTTGGTACCACACTTGTTCTATATTGCCCTAAATCAGTTTAAGGTAAGATTTAAACTCAAATTCCTTAATTGTTTTCAAAGACTTTGTGTAATAGCATGCTATATTTCGATTCCTTGTTAAAAACCATTGAAATTCAGTCTTAAACTTATTGATTTTCGGATTCAACCACATATAGAACTTGTGTATATTTTGGCTGATTAATTTCATGGGGAAAAATTCAATTTCTGAATTCTAGGGTTAGCAAAAACGAAATTTCCCTTATTGATGATGAGTATCCTTTGATTTGAAGAATTTAAAAGCTTGGAACCATATGAATTGTAAATTAGTTGGTGATTTTCTGATAGTTATCTTAGAAACCACATTCTAAAATAGTGATACAAGTAAAACAGACCGTCTTTTGTGCTAAGGACTTTCAAGTGTCAATCCTGTGTTAAAAATGATTTTCTTGCAGTATGGTGAAAACTAGAGGTTTACCCAACAAGAGACCTCGCGCGAATGTCCAACTCGAGGCTGGGCAATGTAGCAGTGGACCGGTTGTACCGCCGGTGGAGGCACATCCATCGGTAATTTTTGCTAACTTCGATCATCGTAAGGCTTTTGTGGCTCTTATGCGTCGTCCTTTCCGCCCCACCCGTTGTGTCAACCCTAGTATCCTTGAGACTTTGGGGATTAAGGAGGACATAGTTCACATTTTCAAGATTTTGGGCATGGAGGGGTTGTATCACCTGAGAAAGAAATCCTACCCCCACTTGACCCTAGAGTTTTTGAGTTCTTTTGTGTATGATAAGAAGGGAAAGACCGTCTCTTTTCGTCTCATGAATGAGGATCATGAGCTTACCCTGGATGAGTTGGCTGACCATTTAGGTTTAGAGGCCGAGGAGGATGACTACCTTAGTGACGTGGCCAAGAACAGTGGCGCACCTCAGTACCTTCCTTATTTGACCGTGCGGACCCGCCCCTACCGTCGATGCCATGTTGATTAATGATATCCAACACGTTTCCCTTCGTATGTTTCTAAGGATGTTGACCTGTCCTCGCTTTACTCGAGAGAGGACGTGAGTAAGCTCAATTCTCACGAAGTCATGCTCCTTGTGTCCTACCTTAACCTCCACCGCCGAAAACCGTTTTACTACGGTGCTCCTGGTATAGTGTGCTCTAGTCGGAGCGCATGGCACGATCCGAGACCCGATTTATTGCTTGCGGGGCCATAGTGACCCGCCTAGCTCGGCCGACGACCGACTTTGAGGCCCCACCTCCCGAGGGGAATGAGTATGTTGAGGTTGTACCCACCATGGACGCCCAAGATCGGCGCGAACCGATGGTTGAGGAAGATGGATGATAGGTCGTATACTTGGAGAGTGAGGGGAACTATGTGGATGGTGCTTCCGGACCCAGCCCATCTCCCTGTTGTTGATCATTTGGCCGAGTGGGAGCCTTGTGGCATCCCTAGACCGAGCCCTGAGCCCCATCCTACGATCGACCCACGGATCCTCCCGGACTTACCCGAGCCCGTCACCGTACATGAGGGACGGCAGAAGAGCACCTCCCCCACCTAGGGAGCGTCGTGGAGTTAGGCGACCTAGGGTAGACCCGGTTGTGTCCGAGCCCTCTTACTCGCCCCGACTCTTACCCTTACCACCCCTATCAAGACTCGCCGTACCCTACGGTGCATGACCCTAGGATGCGGCCTCATGAGCTGGCTGAGCGGATCTCTTATACTTTGGTGCTCCGCAACCTACACGAGATGACCCTTAATCAAGGCATCGGACCGATTTGGCACACTGTATGGTGGAGAGGACCGGGAGTGGATACGGGAGTGTTCCACGATTATGGGGTGGACCCGAGTTTCGGAGACCTCCGAGGAGACGAGTTTGGCTACCTCGCAGACCGTGGGAGCCAACACCGCAGATCGGGAGGGGATTACTCGGCGCAGCAGGTTTTCCAGTGCGGGGAGTTCCGGTGCAGTACTTAAAGGCGCGGTGGTGGTGATGACATGGAGGAGGGTCCTCGTTGCTGATCTTAGGTTGTTAGGTTATTTACTTTGATTTATTTGGTGTTGGACTTAATTGGCTATGATGGATTTACCTTATCGATCGGATTTATTGTTCTTCTTTGAATCTTGTTATCAGTATTTGGTATCTATGGTTGGATGACTGTATTTGGCCATAAGGCCGTTACTTGGTTATCGTATGGAGAAGTTTTAAATGTCACTTAATGTCGGAATTGGTTATGTTTTGGATCTATGGTGAAGAATGGATGCAGGTTGTTAGTGATAGCTAGGTTGTCGACAAAACACTCTCTGGCAGGTATACTCGACCGAGTATATATTACTACTCGACCGAGCGGAGTCTACTCGGCCGAGTATTCTTATACTCGACCGAGTAGAACTTACTCGACCGAGTAGCCTTTCATACTCGGCCGATTATTGCGACTTCAGAGGGACATTGGAAATTTGTTATGAAAATTTCATAATTACGTGATAATTGTGTGACAAAGCTTGTTAGATACTTGTTTTACTATGTTATACTAGATGACGTCCTACAGATGGATCATTATGGTATCATGGATTTGTGATTGTTGGTATCGGCTATAAATTTATGAATGTTTTGTTGTATAAAACAGGTTAGTTATTTTAAGGGGGGGAAATACCCTAGACATTTAATTATATGAAGGTAATACTTTACTCATATCACGTGCTCACTGTAAGAAGTTTTATACGTATGTATATGTTTGGTTACAATGATAATTGTTTCAATGAGGTTACGTATAGACCTGTTCTTTTTCAATTATTCTATATGTTAACTGTTGCTATAAGAGTATATATGTTGGTTGCTGAAGTATTTGGTTATATAAGTCACCAGAGTGTAATGTCGTAAAACAAGTTGAGCTACATGAGTTTATAAGTAATGTCACCGTCATGTGGTACGTTTTAGCGTTGGGTTTGGGAAAATGATTACTGGTGAACTTCGGGGACGAAGTTCCTTTAAGAGGGGAAGAGTAATGTCGCGGAATTAAGTATTTAATTACGTAAAATATGTGTTTAGTTATACCTATGATTTTGGAATTACATGTATGTAGTTAACATTCGGAATTTATGTTCATGTTTCCTTGAAGCGGTAGCTATGTTGTATTCGGGTAATATGAAGATTATACTATACACGGATGTCTCAACTCAAGTTTTATGATAAGTATTTTATTTGTGAAATATGTATTTTATTTATGTGTAAGTAGTTAATTTTATGAAATATTGGGAATTATATGTATGTTAGGTGTTCACATTCGGAGTTACTGGATTACAATTATGTTTTCTTTAAGCCGCATCTATATTGTATGTAATTAATATGAAAATTATATGGTGCATGGGTGTCAAGTATTATGAAGATTCGGTTCAGTTGATGATAATTGGTATACGTGTTCGGAATGTGGTGATTGTGTACTTAGGTACCTTATAAGGGTGTATCGCTTTGCTTTTGTATATTTAATATAAGCGTACGGAACGTGGTAGTTTACATTTGGGTATGGTTTCTTACATTGTGTAAAGTGTTTCAATTGCATACTTGTGTAAGTATAGGGTTGAATGCTGTTTTGACTAATCTCCGTATGTATATGTGTAAGTTGTGAGTAGCATTGTTGGGAAGGTAGCGGTGATAAGCGATTGTTGTTGAATAAGATGGCTGATGATAATTGATGGATAGTGTGAATTTGTGCACCTTTGTGAAGGTGGTTAAGGTCTTGGTACATAATTTTTGCGGGGAGTGTCGTATGGGCTGAACTTCGGGGACGAAGTTCTTTTAAGGGGGGAAGATTGTAACACCCAGGATTTGTAGGAGCGTTGTTGACCGACCTTGTTGACCAAACAGACCTTAGGAATGATTGGGTGAGGGATCAGACTGGTAATAGGAGACGTATTGGTTAGTTACTCGACCTAGCTGAGGCCACTCGGCCGAGTATCACCAATACTCGACCGAGTGGAGTCTACTCGGCCGAGTGTTCCTATACTCGACCGAGTATGGCTGCTGTCGACGCGTTAATATAAGTACGAGTTCGCGAGATTCATTTCTATTTTTCTCATTTCCTCGACAGTTTCTCTTTCTCTAACCCTAGACCATCTCCCTACTCTATCACTCCATAGCCTCATACCTTAAAGGGATTAGCTTAAACCCCTACCATGGGAATGTCGGGATTCGCGGAGCAAGGAGGACGTGGGTGGTGGTTGTCTATGTCGTCACCAATGTGCAAGGTTAGGTAAGTTTCTGCCTTGTGCCCTTTTGAATGATTCTTTGAGTATAGTCGTGTAATAGGACATGGTTATCATTGTTAGGGTGCTTATTGGAGTCGTGCGCGGCTGTAGTTGGAAGTCTTTCATGCTTTGCGATGAGGTAGGGTCTCCCTACTCAATCTACTGTTAATTGATTTGAGATTATGATTGTATTGTAATTTGTGTCTATCTGCTGATCATCGGAGTATGGGTGTTGGGGTGATGATGTCGTTGTGGTGTGACAGCTGGGTCATGTGATTGTGATTATGGTGGAGTCACTTGCGGGAGTGGCTCCACACCCTAGTTCGCCCTCCGTGGAACCCGCCACGGGAGGGGATGTGCACATTAAGGGACAGGGAATGTTAGTCGCTCGATGATGAGCTGGACTAGGTGGGAGTGGATCTGCGGTCACCCACGGCGGCGAGGGCTACCTTTGCGATGGGTAGTTCTGGCGGGGCTACACCCTTCGCGGTGTAGTCGATTATGATACGATGTGGTAAGGTTGAGATGGTGGATGATCACCTGTTTACTTTATTGTCTTATCTTATACTTGATTAGTCGATCGACCCCGTGTTGTTTTGTGGTATCTGCGGTGATCCATTCGGGGATGGTGAGCGATTGTTTTAACGGTATTGTTGATTACTTACTTTGGGATTGGAGGGATCGAGTCATCACGCTACTGGTCTAGAGTTATAGAATCACAAGTGTTGTAATTGCACTATATCTTAGGGACCGTGAATAGAATTGTATTGTAACAGATATTCAAATGATACAATATAGTTCTTGTATTGTCTAATTTGATCTACCTCCTCGGGAAACCGAGATTCGTGACACCGTCATATACTGGAATGGTCCTTGGTAAGGCGTTCTGGTGTGCGGGGGTGTTACGATTATCTCAAGACCCACCACTCTGTCGGCTGTGAGCCAGGAGAGCCACTTTGTTCTTATACCTATCGATCCACGATGATCGTCGGTGCGGTACTAGTACGAGAGCAGGAAGGATCACAACATCCAGTATACTACATCAGTAAGTCTCTACTTCCAGCAGAGACCAGGTACACGTCACTAGAAAAATATGTCCTCGCACTAGTTACTGCATCCTATAAATTGCGTCCCTACTTCGAGTCTCATGCAATTTCTGTGATAACTAATTATCCTCTTAAAACTATCATGAGAAAACCAGAATTGTCAGGAAGAATGGCTAAATGGCCCGTGCACTTAAGCGGGTACGATTTGAAGTTTGAACCCCGTACGACCATAAAGTCTCAGGCTCTGGCAGATTTTGTGTCTGACTTCTGCCCAACCCTCCAGACCCAGGCCAAACAGGACATCCTGAATCTGGAAGAAGACAAAGAAGAGCAAGTATGGGAGCTACATGTGGACGGAGCCTACAACGCCAAAGGAGCAGGAGTAGGACTGGTCCTTAAATCACCTCAGGGAGACCTCATAGTCCAGGCCGTATGATGTGAATTCAAAGCCACAAACAACGAAGCAGAATATGAGGCACTAATCCTGGTCCGAAGCGCTCGGATCCAAAATCGACACCTTCGGGTTTGCAGTGATTCTAAGCTTATAGTTAACCATGTTAATGATTGCTATGAGGCCAGAGATCCCAGAATGATGGCATATCTAGACGTAGCAAAGGAGCTAAAAATCAGATTTGTCACGTTCAACATCAAGCAAATCCCCAGGGACCAGAATGCAGAAGCAGACGCACTAGCCACCCTGGGGGCAACCTTCAAGGCAGGAACTATGTCCACAATACCAATTGTCCACGTGCTGGAGCCAGCAACACTAAAATCTCAGCAGGAAGCAGAAAAGGTGTGAGAGCATCCAGATTCATACTAATTGATGATGTTCTATTCAGGAAATCCCTCGCTGGACCCAACCTCAGATGCCTAGATCGGGAAGAGTCTCAGGCTGTTTTGCATGCTCTCCACAGTGGAGAATGTGGAAACCATGCAGGGGGCAGAAGCCTGTCCAACAAGGCACTGAGGCGGAAGTACTTCTGGCCTATAATGCGCAAATATGCCATGGAGTTCGCAAAAAGATGTGACGCTTGTCAGAGGCACGCCCACGTTAGCCACCAGCCAGCAGAGCCTCTGCACCAGGTTATCTCGCCATGGCCCTTCATGAAGTGGAGAATGGACATCGTGGGACCACTACCCAGAGCACCAGGAAACAATGTCTATATGATCGCCATGACGGACTACTTCTCCAAATGGATAGAAGCAGAGTCATTCTCCTAGGTTACAGAAACCCAGGTGATATCTTTCATTAAACGCAATATCATATGCAGGTTTGGCATTCCATCTGAGATTATATGTGATAATGGGTCCCAATTTATTGGAAATAAAACAGAAGCTTTTTGTGCTAGGTGGAATATCTCGTTGCAGAAATCTACTCCTAGGAACCCCCAATCCAACGGACAAGCTGAATCCAACAATAAGATTATCATTGAAAACTTGAAAAAGAAACTAGAGGAGATTGGGGGCAAGTGGGCAGAAGAGCTACCTCTGGTTCTCTGGGCTGACAGAACCACACCAAAGGTTGCAACGGGGCAAACTCCCTTCAGCCTGGTGTTCGGAGCAGAAGCAGTCATCCCATCCGAAGTTAGGATCCTAACCCACAGATATGGATGCATAACAGAAGATCGGAACCAGGTGGAAATGGCAAGCAGTCTGGACACGATAGATGAACTCAGAACCAGCGCCCAGATCAGGATGGCTTCCTACCGACAGACTGTGGCTAGAAGTTATAACAAGAATGTAAAGGTAAGAACCCTGCAGGTGGGAGATCGGGTCCTGAGGAAAGTCTTCCAGAATACCAAGAACCAGCAAGCAGGAAAATTCGCCTACAACTGGGAGGGGCCATACAAACTAGAGAGCGCAGTTGGAAATGGAGCTTACCGACTCATGACTTTGGAAGGGGAAATGGTTCCCAGATCCTGGAATATCACCCACTTGAAAAAGTATTTCACTTAAGTCACCAGCATGGTCAAACAACTGGGTACTCAGCCTACCAGATACAGCTCAGCCAGGTTCTAGATATTGCCTTACATATTTTCTGGCCCTGAATATTTTTCTGTCTCTAAGTATTTTTATGTCTCCAAATATTTTTCTGGCTCTAAAATATTTTCCCTCTTCTAAAGTATTTTTCTATTCCTAAATATTTTTCTAGATCTGATTATCCTCTGATTCTGAATGTTTTTCTGGTTCTAAACGCTATTTCTGAATTCAACATTTCTGGTTCTAAAACAGCCTTGTTCGCATTTTAATTCTAACAAATTTTAAGTTATAAAACTACTTTGAATGTTTTAAGCATAGAACTTATTCTACCTTTTCAAATAAGCCAAGTGAATAAAATGCAAACTAATCTGGCAGAGCCTGTATTCATTACAGAAGGCGTGTGTCCGTGGCTAAGCACGTACAACCGGGACAACCAGCCTCCCGCGATGCATTAGCACCCACGCAAGCCTGGCTCCTCTGGACGAGTGGGCATACTAGACTCCTTAGCCAACAATCTAACAGCGATGGCCAAACAAACGACGTGCATGCACAAATCAAAGCACCAAAAACGGTACGACACAAAGAAATATCCACTAGAAAATACTTAAGTTGCAAAAGCAAAATACGTCTTGCACTAGAACCAGATTAAAATACATAAACCGTTCAAAATAAAATGTTATGCCCCGTAGGGCCAGAAACTAACTAAACATAGCATAAGTCTTGCAGATGCAGAGAAAAGCTAATCTATATTGATATGCTCCACAGCTTCAGAAGCAGCCGCCTGAGTATCAGGAGTAGGAGAATTCACCTCTCCCTCAGCATCCGGACCATCAGCAGAAGCAGCACCAGGCTCCACTAAGCCAGCCAACACATCCAGATTCAGACCGTCAGGGAAAGCAGCAGCAAGCTTTTCCTCTTCAGCTCCTAAGTCCCAAGCCGAATGCTCTCCCTTCTAGAATGACTTTATACACTTGATATTCGTTTCCAAAGCAGCATAGGACAGAGCATTCACCAAAGTCTCTTTCAACTCCTGCACATCAGAAGCCTTCTCTTCCTAGATCTGGGCAACACGAGCCTCCGCGTCAGAAGCACGTTTCTCAGCATCTGAAGCACGTTTCTCCACCTCAGAGGTATGTCCCTCGCCTTCGAGGCACGCACAAGATCGCACCTTCTTTTTCAAGATCACCGCTTTCCTTTCAAAGACGCAGGCCTTCTTCTCAAGACTGAAATCCGCCCTTCAAAGAAGAAGAAGATCGCTCCGTAAACTCGCTTCGAGCGGCCTCCTCCAAAGATAAACTCGAACTTGTCCAGATCATCCTGAATCTTAAGCCTACCCTCATTGGCTTCTTTCGTCAGCTTCTGAAATTTGGCATTTTCTGCTTCCAGAAGAGGAACTTTCCTCCTCAGAAACAAGGACATCTGAAAAGACTGCCAAACTAGAACGAAGTGTCAAAAAAAAAAAAAAAAGAGATTATTTTTGAGACAGTCAACATGTGTCACCTCAAAAGAGTGCTCCGCTGCACGATCCACCAGATCACGCAAAGCCCTTGTCCCTAGTGCAGACTCGGGGGTAGGAAACAATAACTGATCCATCAGGCCTAGGTTACGCTCAGATTTAGCCTTGCCAAAATCGTCTGGAAGTGTAAGGACAATAGCTCCAGAAGCAGAAGCAGATTTGGAACCAGAGGCAGCCCCAAAAGCAGGGATAGCCCCAGAAGCAGGGGTAGCCCCAGAAGCAGGGGTAGCTCCGGAAGCAGGGATGGCTTCAGACGTTGGGATCGTACTAGAAGCAGACGTGGCTGGGACAGAAGCAGGAATAGGTTTGGGAACCGGAGAATCCCCAGAAGCAGATAACCCATGCCCAGGTAGCGGAGGCCTCACAGCTAGAGGTGTGGCTTCAATAGGAGTCTGCTCCTTAGCCCGGCTCACAGCAGCAGATCTTCTCTTGGGACGAGGTCCAGAACCAGGGGCAGGGGTAGACTTTGTTTTCTCAGCAGGCTTAGGGGCAACCGTGACTTGCTCCTTTACTTTCTGAGCCAGAACATCGTCCAGCGAAATTCTAGATTTTGCAGAGCCTGGAAGCAGCAAAGATCAAGTCAGAACCAGATATATAAAATATCCAGAAACAGAACCTAGTCAAAAAAGGAAGAACAACGCACTAGTCGACATTGAATCGTTTTCCTCAGCAGCTATTTTCTTCACCACAGCAGCAGAATCCTGAACCAGATTGGGGAAAGTCCTATTCTCTGGAGGTGGACTGAATAACTTGGAAAGAGATGCGGTTTTGTCAGGGGACAAAGGCAAGGGGCACAAATCTGCACGAAAAACCAAGTAAAGAAATATAAGCATCAAAGAAAAATACACATGAATAAGGGCATGCAAATACCGTCTGTTGATCGCCAGACACTGACAATGTAGTCAGTAGGAGCAGGAAGAGTGTCAATTTTCACGAAAATAAAGCGGGAAAACCACTTGCTGTCATCCGGCTTCACGGGGAAGATAATGCAATTCTTTTCCCCGTCTCGAACCCGAATGGTCACTTGACCCCGACTGAGGGACCTGACCGAAAACAAGTGTGCAAGGTCCGGGAGACCAATCCCATAACCGAAACGGTTATTCATAGCATCAATCGCAAGCAAGGTCCGCCAAGTATATGGAGCCACTTGGCAAATAGCCAAGTGATTCAAGTTCAGAAACTCTTGAATCAGAGGAGGAAAAGGAAACCTCAAACCCAGACGGAAAGCATATTCATATAGACATATCCACCCTGCCCTCATAGATTCGGCTTTTTGGCCCGAGGTTGGAATGTGAAGCACCACATCATCGGAGAAACCAAACGTTTCCCTGATACGAGCAAGATCCTCCGGGGTAAAATCGGAGTCACATGAGTGCTTGGTGGAGAGTACACCGCCAGAAGGGAAGAGATCAGGTGGCATCACCGGATCCGAGGCCGAGGTCGAAGAAGCAGATTTTTGTGACATTGTATGCAAAGAAAGAAAAAGAAAGCAAAGCAAGGAGATGAAGTACCTGTAGCGGCCGGAAGGGAGGAAGTATTGAGAAGATTAATGGAGAAAAGTAGAGAGAGGGAGTAATAATGAGGAGGGATAGGAAAAGAGAGGGGATACCGAGGAATTTATTAAAGAGGGAGGTTGAGGAGTTATGGTGAGGAGAGAGTTCTTGGGGAAGTGGGAAAGTGGCGGCAGTTTGTTTCAAGTGGGGAGTTGTAATCATCAGATATAACTGCCCAGTTTCGTCAGTTCTACGCATCGCAAACAGAAATTCCCGCCTAAAAATATTT